>NW_017683612.1:0-8332 GCF_001879085.1 Nicotiana attenuata
AACCACTCCTCTAATGCAAATTAGGCCTTCTGCTTGAACAGATGCTGCAAACTCCGGTGATCAGTATAAATCTCACAAGGCACACCGTACAAATAATGACGCCAGATCTTCAAGGCGTGAACAATAGCAGCTAACTCGAGATCATGGACAGGATAATTCTTCTCATGTACCTTCAACTGTCTGGACGTGTAGGCAATCACCCTACCGTCTTGCATCAATACCGCTCCAAGGCCAACCCTCGAGGCATCACAATAGACAGGATAAGACCTCAAATCGGTAGGCAATATCAAAACTAGGGCTGTAGTCAAAGCTGTCTTGAGCTTCTGAAAGCTCTCCTCACACTCTTCCGTCCACTGGAACGGAGCACCCTTCTGGGTCAGCCTGGTCATAGGTGCTGCAATAGATGAAAACCTTGAACAAATCGACGGTAATAACCCATCAAGCCAAGAAAACTGCAGATCTCTATAGCTGAGGATGGCCTGGGCCAACTCTGCACTACTTCCACTTTCTTCGGATCCACCTTTATCCCCTCACTAGATACTATGTGACCCAAGAATGTCACAGAATCCAACCAGAACTCACAATTCGAGAACTTAACATATAACTTCTTCTCTCTCAAGGTCTGAAGCACTGTCCCCAGGTGCTGCTCATGATCTTCCCGACTCCGGGAATATAACAGAATGTCTTCAATAAAGACAATGACGAATGAATCAAGATATGGTCGGAATACACAGTGCATCAAATGCATGAACGCTGCTGGGGCATTGGTTAGCCCAAATGACATAACAAGGAACTCGTAATGACCATACCGAGTCCTGAAGGCAGTCTTCGGGATATCTGGCTCCCGAATCTTCAACTGATGATAGCCTAAGCGCAAGTCAATCATAGAAAACGCACGAGCACACTGTAACTGGTCAAACAAGTCATCAATACGAGGCAAAGGATAACAGTTCTTCACTGTGACCTTGTTCAACTGGCGATAATCAATACACATACGCATAGAACCATCCTTCTTCTTCACAAATGAGACAGGAGCACCCCAAGGTGATACACTGGACCGAATGGAACCCTTATCAAGCAATTCCTGTAACTGCTCCTTCAACTCCTTCAACTCAGGAGGAGCCATACGGTATGGAGTAATAGAAATGGGCTGAGTGCCCGGCAACAGATCAATGCCAAAATCAATATCTCTATCGGGCGGCATGCCCGGAAGGTCAGCTGGAAACACATCAATGAAATCCCGTACTACTGGGACTGAATCAACTGTAGGGGTATCAATACTGACATCTCTCACATAAGCTAGATACGCGTCACACCCCTTCTCAACCATACACTGAGCCTTAAGGAATGAAATAACTCTACTGGAAGTATGATCTAAGGTACCCCTCCACTCTACTTGCGGTACACCTGGCATAGCCAGCGTCACGGTTTTGGCGTGATAATCAAGAATAGCATAATGGGGCGACAACCAGTCCATGCCCAAGATAACATCAAAGTCTACAATGCTGAGCTATAACAAATCGACTCTTGTCTAAAAATCACTAAGAGCAATCACACACGACCGATAAACGCGGTCCACAACAAGAGAATCTCCAATAGGAGTAGAAACATAAACAGGAGAGCTCAGAGAATCCCAAGATACTCCCAAATACGGGGCAAAATAAGAGGACACATAAGAATAAGTGGAGCCTGGATCGAATAGAATCAATGTATCTCTATGATAGACCATGATAGTACCTGTGATGACAGAATCAGAGGCGACAACATCAGTACGGGTAGGAAGGGCATAGTATCTGGCCTGGCCTCCCCCTCGAGGGAGACCTCTACCTCCCCGGCCTCCACCTTTAGCTGGCTGAGCAGGTGGGGTAGCAACTGGTGCTGTGATCATAGCTTGAGAACTCTGCGGGGCATGCTGTGGCTGAGAAGTCTATGGAGGTGCACCCCTCCTAAGTCTAGGGATATCCCTCACCATATGGCGTGTGTCACCACACTCAAAAAAAGCTCTGGGAGGACGTGGCGGCTGTGACTGGCTCGGGCCAGGTCTGCTAGACTGACCACTGGAAGCACCCTGCGCAGGAGGCGTACTAGATAATGGAGGTGCATAATAAGGCTCCTGAGGTCTGGGAGGAGCTGGAATACCACTGGCTGCAGGAAGAGATGAATGAACGGGGCGACTCATATGACCCCTACCATGACGAGATGAAGCTGGGGCACGGGCACCAGAATAATGGCTCGACTCTCGAGACCTCTTGGCCTCCCTCTCCTCTCTGTCCCGAGCATGCACACCCTCTACTCTCCTAGCAATGCTCACCACCTGCTGATAAGAAATATCCATCTCCAACTCCCGAGCCATACTAGACCTGATGCTGGGAATGAGCCCCTCAAATAAACCGGCGAACCTTCTCGCGAATAGTAAAATCCAAAGCTAGTGCATCTCTAGCCAAGTCGGTGAAACGGACAGCATACTCTGAGACAGTCATAGTACCTGGCGCAAATGCTCAAACTCTGCGCGCAAACGTCCCTGAGACTCTAGGGAACATACTCTCTCGTGAACATATCTGAAAACTGAGCCCAAGTCAGGGAAGCTGCCTCATCCGGACTATCTAACTCATAAGCACGCTACCACTGATAGGCGGCTCCTCGAAGCTGGAAGGTAGTGAAGGAAACCCCACTCGATCCTGATATACCCATGGTACGGAGGATGCGGTAGCACTCCTCTAGAAATCTAAGAGCATCATCTGAGGCTAGCCCACTGAATGTAGGAGGCTGATACTTCTTGAACCTCTCAAGCCTCTTCTGCTCCTCCTCTGAAGCTACTGCCCTCTCCTCGGGCTGAGCTGGGGCTATTGACTGTACAGGAATAATCTCTGGGACCTGATCAACATGCACTCGCTGTCAAGAGTGCGGGCGGTGGGAGTTTGTGCTCCTCCCCCGTCCTGGGATGTAGCTGCAGCAAGGGGAAGTAACCCTGCCTGAGCTAGAGTGGTGTACATAGTCATAAACTGTGCCAGAGTCTCCTGGAGTGCTGGAGTAGTAGTAGCTGTGGGCGTATCAGGCGCCTGGGCTCCAGCCGGAACTGCTGGTAGGTCCTCTGAAGCAGCTCGTGCGGGTGCTCTAGCTGCACCGCGTGTGCCTCCTCAGCCTCTACCCCGGCCCCGACCTCTGATTGCTCTAGTAGGGGGCGCGAGTGCTTGATCATCTCGGGTAGCATGTGTCCTCACCATCTGTGAGAGAATAGAAGACAGAAGTTTAGAATTGTGATATCAAAAATCTCGCGACAAGGAAATCAAATGAAGTTGAATTTTTTTTCCTAACAATTACATAGCCTCTCGTA
Organism: Nicotiana attenuata; assembly: GCF_001879085.1. Taxonomy (NCBI): domain Eukaryota; kingdom Viridiplantae; phylum Streptophyta; class Magnoliopsida; order Solanales; family Solanaceae; genus Nicotiana; species Nicotiana attenuata. Next base: position 3,335 of record NW_017683612.1, read on the forward strand.
GATAAGTACAGACGTCTCCATACCGATCTGCGAGACTCTAATAAATCGGCTTGTGATTCATGAATCCTATGAACCTAGAGCTCTGATACCAACTTGTCACGACCCCAGTTCGCCCTCCGTGAACTATCGTGACGGCACCTAGTCTCTACGACTAGGTAAGCCTAACAAATTGCGGAAAAAGAAACAACAGAAACAAATAATAACTTGCGGAATAAACATAGTGAAGGTTTAAAGATGCCGCTCGGCATATACAATACAACTCTCAAACTGATACTATATTTCCCAAAACTTGGAATCTCATAAAATCACAAGCTGTGGAATAACTACAGTGTTCTAACTCCAGAGTGTCTAAACAAAAGTAAATACAGAAGGGCTAATACTATGAGAGAGAAGGGAAATGGACTCCTCGGTTTGCGGACACGACAGACAGACCTCGAAGTCTCTGATGGATCACCCCGCCTCAAGGGTAGTAGGGCTGAGTTGAAGTACCTGGATCTGCACATGAAAAACATGCGCAGAAAGGGCATGAGTACACCACATCGGTACTCAGTTAGTGCCAAGCCTAACCTCGGTCGAGTAGTGACGAGGAAGGTCAGGGCCCTACTGATTTAGCTGAAAAACGGGGTAAACCAGTATAGAATACGACAATATAATTAAATGCTAACAGTATGAAGCAACACATGATAATAAGAATAACAACAACTATAACAGAGACAGAAGAAATCACAGAAAGAGTACAACTCAAGATAGAGATAACAACCGGGGATCTCCCAGAATACCGTCCTATAGTCCCACATATAAATATCCAGTGGATCTCCCGGGATACCGTCCCGTAGTCCAACTCATAGTGCGCGGGGATCTACCGAAAATCCCGATCCGTAGTCCCAAATGTAAATACCCAGTACTGGGGGAATCTACCGGGTGCAGTCCCGTAGTTCCAATATAAAAGTGCAGGGGGAGCTCCCGGAATACCAATCCGTAGTCCCAAAGTAAATAGGCAGGGGGATCTCTCGGGATACCGTCCTGTAGTCCCAAAGTAAACACACAGCAGCAACATGAAGAATACTCAATTCAATTCCAATTTCATACCAAGGAAAAATAGCTATTTCTAACCTAGCATGCAGCACATAATCCAAATAAGGCAGTTTGAGCAAGTAAAGCAATTAAGTCAATTAAACATGCTTCCCTAAGCTAACAACAGGCTTAAATTACAAGCAGTATAAACAGGAAAAAGAATCACAATTATAGTTACTTAATGAAAACCGATTTTCAACAATTAGCACAAGTACGCACTCGTCACCTCACGTACAAGGAATTTCAAATATCAACAATATCAAATCCTAAGGGAAGTTTCCCCCACACAAGGTTAGGCAAGCCACTTACCTCGAACCGGTTCAAAATCAACCCGAAACGACGCTCTTGCCACGAGTACTCGACTCCAAATGGCCCAAATCTATTCAAATCAATTGCATAACATAAATAAAACTTCAAGTAACTGATTCCACTAATTAATTCTAAGCTACTATGCGAAATTAGGAAAAATGACCAAAATGGCCCTCGGGCCCACATCTCGGAATCGAGTAAAATTTACAAATTCGGGATCCTCACACTCTCAGGAGTTCAGCCATACCAAGAGTACCAAAATCGGACCTCAAATGGTTCCTCAAATCATCTCTCAAAACTCTCCAATTACCCAAGCCCTAACCCCTAATTTACCACTGATTTCTCCCTTAAATTTCATGCTAATAACGATACAAATCACCATAATAACGAGTTTAGGAACCAAGGACCTTACCTCAGTGAATCCCTCTGAAAATCTCCCTTGAAATTGCTCCCAAAAGCTTTACCCCGTATGAAATATTGAGAAAAATGACCAAAAATCGCGAAGGAAATCTTTTATACTTTCTGACCCAGGCTTTTCGCACATGCGGTCTATTTACGCTTCTGCGCTACCGCTTCTTCGGTCAAGGGAACCGCTTATGCGGTTTTCACTAAAGCCTCCTTCTCCGCACCTGCGACCCAGATTCCGCATCTGTGGTCCCGCAGGTGCGTACACCTCCCGCTTCTGCGGTTTCTGCTGCCTTCACTGGTGGCCGCATCTGCGGCTCCATGTCCGCTTCTGCGAGTGCGCACCTGTGGTCCCCTAGCCGTAGGTGCGATTATGACAGCAATAGAATAACTTCAGCTGTCAAACCCAACTCATAATCTCCCGTTAACCATCCGAAATCACCCCGAGGCCCCCGGGACCTCAACTAACAGCACGAACAAGTCATATACCACTATCCAAACTTATACCAATCTTCAAAACACCTCAAACAACATCGAAACACCAAATCATCATTGAATTCAAGCCTAAGAATTCCAAAAACTTCAAAATTACGCTTTCGATCAAAAAATCTATCAAACCTCGTCCGAATGACCTGAAATTTTTCAAGAACATCTAATTCAACACTACGGAGCTACTCCAACTTCCAGAATTCCATTCCGACCCTGATATCAAAATCTCACTATCGAACCGGAAATTTCAAAAATTCAACTTTCGGCATTTCAAGCCTAAATAAGCTACGGACCTCCAAAACACAATTCGAACACGCTTCTAAACCCGAAATCACCCATCGGAGCTAACAGAACCCACAAAATTCCATTCCGAGGTCATCTTTACCCTGTTCCGACTACGGTCCAAATTCTAAAACTTAAATTCTCATTTAAGGACTAAGTGTCCCAAAACACTCCGAAACTCAAAAAGAAACCTCCCGGCAACTCAGAATAGCAGAAATAAACATGGGGAAAACAGTTAATAGGGGATCGGGGCGTTAATTGTTAAAATGACCGGCCGGGTCAGTACATAGTTAAACCGCACCTGCGGTCAATTACCCCCCTTATGCGGTACCGCATCTGTGGTGAAAATTGCGCTTCTGCGAAAATCACTTACTCCATCTCCCTCCGCTTCTGTGACCACTGACCGCACCTGCGCATGTCGCAGGTGTGGAAATTATATCGCACCTGCGGACCCAAGCTTGCACCTGCGCCCTACTCTCCGCTTTTGCTACCATCGCATGTGCGGGAAAATCTTAGCACCTGCGGACTCTGCTCCACTCACCTCAAGTCACTTCTGCGATCCATGCCCCACTTTTGCGGGCTCGTACCTAATGTGTCCACTCCGTAGGTGCGATTATACCAGCACAAAAAATCTTCAGCAATATGCACAAATCTAATTTTATTCCGTTGAGCATCCGAAATACACCCGAGGCCCCCGGGAACTCAACCAATACTAAAACACCATACGAACTTAATCGAGCCCTGAAATCACATCAAACAATGCTAAAATCACAAATCACCCTCAAATCCAAACTTAATGAACTTGAAACTTCAAATTTCCACAACCGATGCTGAAACCTATCATACCACATCCGAATGACCTCAAATTGTTCACACAAGTCATATTAAACATTTCGAACCCACTCCAACTTCCGAAATTGGATTCTGACCCCGATATCAAAAATTCCACTACCGGCCCAAAACTCCAAAAATTTGACTTTTGCCATTTCAAGCCTATATGAGCTACGGACCTCCAAAACACAATCCGGACACGCCCCTAAGCCCAAAATCACCAAAAGGAGCTAACTAAATCGACGGAACTCCATTCCGGAGTCGTCTTCATACAGTTCTGACTACGGACCAAATAGTAAGGCTTAAACCTCCATTTAGGGACTAAGTGTCCCAAATACTTCCAAAAACCAAGATGGAACCTCCCGGCAAGTCACATAAACAGAAAAAGATATGGAAAAAGCAGTTAATAGGAGATCGGGGTTCTAACTCTCAAAACAACCGACCGGGCTGTTACACCTAGTCAGAGGATTCTTTAAACTACAATTGCATGTGAACTGGCCTGTAAGAAATTTTTTATCAGAAATAGAAATTTTTTGGTTAATTTTTTTTTAAATCAAAACTAAAACCAAATCAAACTTTTGCTACCGTAGTTCAAGAACTTCTTCTGATCCTCTTTTCACATGTTAATTTTCCAATTTTCACCTTGTCTTCTCTACCATTATGTCCAACTTTTTCTCTATAACTAATTTCATCTTATAGTAGTTTTTCAGTATAAGATTACTATATAACTTGCACTACTAAAAAACTATCAAAAGCATCCAGAAAAATCAACCGATGTCGGTCAGAATCCAATGAAAACTGACCGATTTCTGACCGACTTTAATTCGTCGAAAAACAATGATCGCTAACTTTTGGCGACTTCGACTGAAGACGGTTGGTAATTTCAATGCACCTTTTGACCAAATAATCTGACACTAACTAAATATAGCGACTGAATTCAGTCGGTATTCTAGAAAATAATTTTTAATTATTTTTTTAATGTAGCGACCTATATCGATCGATATCTTAATTCTTTAAATTTTTTAAAATTGTACGATCCCGACAGAAGTCGGCCGGTATTATTAAAATATTTGAAATTTAAAATGAAAAATTCCGACCTATTTCGGTCGGTAATTTTAAAACCTGGAAAAATTTTATTGCTAATACCGACCGATGTCGGTTGTTAATTTTAAATTTCTAGGAATTTTATTTTAATATTTTTGACCGACTTCGGTCAGTATGCTGTCGGTTTTCTAGGTAAAACTTTGGCAAAATACAACTGTTTTATAGTTGCTTTTCCTGCCAACAACGAATAACAACCTGTAATGGCAGCATTACGTTGCTAACATTCAACCAATATCTACAATAACAACAATAACAACAACAATAACAGCTATCAAAACTATATTAACAATATTTATAGAGTTTCAAATAATCCAACAACAAAACGTTTCACAAGTTAAAACTTCATACATCATTCAATTAGTGTTTTGTAATACATCATCTCCATCTCCGCTACTAGAAGCTTCATCGTCGGCATTGTTTGAAGGATCAGGACGAGAAGGATTAGCATCTAGGGAAGACACACGAGACTGGGGAATCGGGAAATCACCACTAGAAAGAGATGGC
>NW_017683613.1:0-8331 GCF_001879085.1 Nicotiana attenuata
GCTGCCACGCCACAGCACGTACATATAAATATATGGATCGGGCTGCACGCCGCAACAGTATTTTATTGGTATCGGGGCTGTCGCGCCGCACGCAGTACATTCATATGGATCGGACTGCACGCCGCAGTAGTATAACGCTTGGGCCTGTAGGAGCCCCTCCCGGAGTCTGCATACCCCCCAGTGAGCGCAGTCGACTATTATTATTGGATCGGGCTGCACGCCGCAGCGACATAATTATAATTTCGGTTATCGTGAAGAATAAATGAGTTGAGTACTGGATTAAAGGATGTTACCTGACTTCTTCTTTCTGTTGCTGTTTAAATGTTCTTACTGCTTTGATATAGAACTGCTTAGTGCTTTTTACGAGATTTCTTTCCGTTAGTCATTATTTATTGCTATTACTCACTGAGTCGGAGTACTCACTTTACTCCCTGCACCATGTGTGCAGATACAGGTATTCCGGAGGCGTAGTTGAGCTATTGCTGCTATTCATATCTCACCAGAGTCATCGAGGTAGCTGCATGGCGTTCGCAGACCTGATTTCTCCCTCTATCCTCTTTACTTTTCGCATTAGACTACCTTTGTTTAGGCTGTTTTCCCCAGACTTGTATTAGAGGCTCTTGACTCGTGACACCAGATCGGTGGGGTTTGTAGTGATATTTCTTAATTTCCGCGCATTTTATCTTCTGTTACAAATTTATAATCATGTTAATTTGGTATTTAAACCTGTTAATTGGTAATGAACTCTATATGAGGGATTGAGAGTGTTGAATTGGTCGGGCTTGCCTAGCACTGTGTTGGGCGCCATCACGACCGGGGTGGGGTCGTGACAAGTTGGTATCAGAGCCTAGGTTACTAGGTGTCGCGAGTCATGAGCCGGTTTAGTAGAGTCTCGCGGATCGGTGCTTAGACGTTTGTACTTATCCTTGAGAGGCTGCAGAACCCTTAGGAAAATTCCACATTCTTGAAATTCTTGTCGTGCGAACTTGTTGATCCGAATACTAAACTTCTCCTTATTCTATTCTCTCATAGATGGTGAGGACACGAGCTACCGGACGTGACGGACGACCACCAGTGCCACTTACTGAGGCCACTAGAGGACGTGGACGCGGTCGTGGTCGTGGCAGAGGCAGAGCAGCAGGGGCAGCGCCTGTTGATCCACCAGTTGCCCCAGTTCCGGATCAGGTTCCAGCAGTACCAGCTCAGGCACCGGCTGTGCCCATAGTGATTCCTGGCCTTCAGGAGACATTAGCTCAGATCTTGACAGTGTGCACGGGCCTGGCTCAGGTGGTTTCAGCCACCACAGCACCAGTAACTACTTCACAGGCCGGGGGAGGCAATCAGACCCCCGCTGCTCGCACACCTAAGCAAGTAGCACAGGGATTACAGACTCCAGAGGCACCTCCAGCTCAGCCAGTGGTACCAGTACAGGAGTTCAGGGTTCCAGTTATGCCTGAGGACGAGCAGCGTCGCCTCGAGAGGTTTGGCAGACTCCAGCCTCCAATATTTAGTGGAGCTGAGGGCGAGGATGCTCAGGGTTTTCTCGACATATGTCAGCGGATGCTCCATACAGCGGGGATTCTTGAGTCCAGTGGTGTGGCTTTTACTACCTTTCAGTTTACGGGAGCTGCTTTCACTTGGTGGGAGGCGTATGAGCGGCGTAGGTTGGCTGGTGCAGCACATTTGACTTGGAAGGAGTTCTCCACTCTCTTCTTGGAGAATTATGTACCACAGTCTCGCAGGAAGGAGCTGCGCAGACGGTTTAAGGGGCTACGGCAGGGAGATATGACGGTGTCCCAGTATGAGATGAGATTTTTGGAGTTGTCTCGTCATGCAGTTTGGCTGGTTCCGACAGATCGTGAGCGTATCCTGAGGTTTGTTGATGGTCTTACCTACCCTCTTCGTGTTCTTATGACTAGGGAGCGAGTGTTGGGTGCCACATTCGAGGAGGTGGTGGATATAGCCTGAGAGATTGAGTCGGTTCGCCGGCAGGATCGAGATGAGTGGGAGGCCAAGAGGCCTCGAGATTCTGGTAGTTACAGTGGCGCTCCTTCGAGGGGCCAGTTCCAGCAGGGTCGGGGTCGTTCTTTCAGGCCCGCGCAGTCAGCTCGACCCTAGTACCGAGGAAGATCTTCAGGTCGTGGTTATTAGGGTTCTCAGCAGAGTCAGCCATCTCTCAGCGCGCTTCCAGCACAGAGTTCGTCTCGTGCTCCATCTTCTCAGGGTTCTTCCAGGCCGAGTGCATCAACTAGTCACTCCGGCGCGAGGGGTTCCCTTCAGTCCCAGTTCCCAGCACCCGGGAGTTGCTATGAGTGTGGAGAGTTCGGGCATATGCGGAGGGAGTGTCCTCGTCGTGCTGCTAGCTCATCTCAGTAGAGGGGTCAGCCCTCATCTTCTGGTCCAGTTTCTTCAGCACCCGCCCCGCCAACTAGGGATGAGGGTCAGGCAGCCAGGGGTCGCCCCAGGGGTGGTGGTCGGTCGGGCGGTGGTCAGGCTCGCTTTTATGCTCTACAGGGCAGGACAGATGCTATTGCTTCGGATGCTGTTATTACATGTATTATTTCAGTCTGCCACAGGGATGCCTCAGTTTTATTTGATCCCGGTTCCACCTATTCCTATGTGTCTTCATATTTTGCTCATCATTTGGGTACGACCCGAGGGTGTCTTGCCTTACCTGTTCATGTATCTACCCCGGTGGGCGATACGGTTGTTGTAGACCATGTATATTAGTCATGTTTGGTTACTATTGGGGGTTTGGAGAACCGAGTTGATCTGTTACTATTGAGCATGGTAGATTTTGATGTTATTTTGGGCATGGACTGGTTATCTCCGTGTCATGCTATTCTAGACTGTCATGCTAAGATAGTCACCCTGGCTATACCGGGTGTACCGAGGATCGAGTGGCGTGGTATGACTGACTATGTTCCTAGTAGGGTGATCTCATTCCTAAAGGCCCAGCGTATGGTTGGGAAGGGTTGTCTTTCATATTTGGCATATGTGAGGGATGTGGGAGCCGAGACTCCTAGCATTGATTCTGTACCGGTTGTAAGGGAGTTTCTAGATGTGTTTCCTACAAACCTGCCGGGCATGCCGCCGGACAGGGACATTGATTTTGGTATTGACCTGGTGCCGGGCACTCAGCCCATTTCCATTCCACCATATTGTATGGCACCAGCAGAGTTGAAAGAATTAAAGGATCAGCTTCACGAGCTCCTAGATAAGGGGTTCATTCGGCCGAGTGTGTCACCGTGGGGTGCACCGGTTCTATTTGTGAAGAAGAAAGATGGCACCATGAGAATGTGCATTGACTACAGGCAATTGAACAAAGTAACAGTGAAGAACAAGTACCCCCTACCTCGTATTGATGATTTATTTGACCAGATCTAGGGAGCGAGGGTATTCTCCAAGATTGACCTCCGTTCGGGCTATCACCAGTTGAAGATCAGGGATTCGGATATTATGAAGACTGCTTTCAGGACTAGATATGGGCACTATGAGTTTCTTGTTATGTCTTTTGGGTTGACTAATGCCCCAGCAGTGTTCATGCATTTGATGAACAGTGTGTTTCGGCTGTATTTGGATTCGTTCGTTATTGTTTTCATTGATGATATTCTGGTGTACTCGCGTAGCCAGGAGGAGCACGCGCAGCATTTGCGAGTTGTATTGCAGAGATTGAGGGAGGAGAAGCTTTATGAAAAATTCTCCAAGTGTGAGTTTTGGCTCAGTTCAGTGGTTTTCTTGGGGCATGTGGTGTCCAGCGAGGGTATTCAGGTCGACCCGAAGAAGATAGAGGCGGTTCAGAGTTTGCCCAGACCGACTTCAGCCACAGAGATTCGTAGTTTCCTTGGTTTTGCAGGTTATTATCGCCGGTTTGTTCAGGGATTTTCCCCTATTGCATCGCCCTTGATCAAGTTGACGCAGAACAGTGCTCCATTTGTATGGTCGGACGAGTGCGAGGACAGCTTTCAGAAGCTCAAGACAGCTTTGACCACGACTCTAGTGTTGGTTTTGCCATCAGCTTCAGGTTCTTATACCGTATATTGTGATGCTTCGAGAGTTGGGATCGGATGTGTTTTGATGCAGGAGGGTAGAGTTATTGCATATGCTTCTCGCCAGTTGAAGCCCCACGAGAAGAACTACCCTATTCATGATTTGGAGTTGGCTGCTATAGTTCATGCTTTAAAGATTTGGAGGCACTACTTGTATGGCGTATCTTGCAAGGTATTCACTGATCATCGCAGCCTTCAGCATCTATTCAAGCAAAAGGATCTTAATTTGAGGCAGCGGAGGTGGCTAGAGTTACTCAAGGATTATGATATTACCATTCTGTATCACCCGGGAATGTAGTGGCCGATGCTTTGAGCCGAAAGGTGGTTAGTATGGGGAGTTTGGCGTACATTCCAGTTGGGAAGAGACCCTTTGCAGTTGACATTCAGGCTTTGGCCAATCGGATGGTGAGATCAGATATTTCGGAGCCTAGTCGGGTGTTGGCTTGTGTGGTTTCTCGGTCTTCCTTGTATGATCGCATCAGAGAGCGCCAATATGATGATCCGCATTTGCTTGTCCTTAAGGACAGGGTTCAGCATGATGATACCAGGAATGTGACCATTGATGATGATGGTGTGCTGAGGATGCAGGGCCGGATTTGTGTGCCCAATGTGGACGGGCTTCGGGAGTTGATATTAGAGGAGGACCACAGCTCGCGGTATTCCATTCATCCGGGTGCCGCGAAGATGTATCAGGATTTGAGGCAGCACTATTGGTGGAGGAGGATGAAGAAGGATATAGTAAGGTTTGTGGCTCGGTGTCTCAACTGTCAACAGGTAAAATATGAGCATCAGAGACCAGGTGGTGTACTTCAGCGGATGATTATTCCCGAGTGGAAGTGGGAGAGGATTACTATGGATTTCGTGAGTGGTCTCCCTCGGACTTTGAAGAAGTTTGATTAGATTTGGGTGATTGTGGATCGACTGACCAAGTCCGCGCACTTCATTCCAGTATGTACTACCTATTCTTCGGAGCGGCTGGCAGGGATCTTTATTCGGGAGATTGTCCGATTGTATGGAGTTCCAGTGTCTATTATCTCAGATAGGGGTACTCAGTTCACTTCTCAGTTCTGGAGAACTTTTCAGCGGGAGTTGGGTACACAGGTGGAGTTGAGCACATTTCATCCTCAGACGGACGGGCAGTCCGAGCGTACTATTCAGATATTGGAGGATATGTTGCGTGCCTGTGTTATTGATTTTGGAGGTTCTCGGGATGCGTTTTTGCCGCTTGCAGAGTTTGCCTACAATAACAGTTATCAATCGAGTATTCAGATGGCTCCGTATGAGGCGTTGTATGGGAAGCGGTGTAGATCTCCGGTTGGTTGGTTCGAGCCCGGTGAGGCTAGGCTATTGGGGATAGAGATAGTTCAGGATGCCTTAGAGAAGGTAAAGCTGATTCAGGAGAGGCTTCGTACAGCACAGTCGCGTCAGAAGAGTTATGCAGACCGTAAGGTTCGGGATGTGTCATATATGGTTGATGAGAAGGTCTTGCTGAAGGTTTCGCCCATGAAGGGTGTTATGCGGTTCGGGAAGAAAGGGAAGCTGAGTCCGCGGTTTATCGGACCTATTGAGGTACTTAGGAGGATTGGGGAGGTGGCTTATGAGCTTGCTTTGCCACCCAGCTTGTCAGGCGTGCATCCGGTATTCCATGTATCTATGCTCCGAAAGTATGTTGGGGACCCGTCTCATGTATTGGATTTCAGCACTGTTCAGTTGGATGATGATTTGACCTATGATGTGGAGCCAGTGGCTATTTTGGGTCGTCAGGTTCAGAAGTTGAGATCAAAAGATATAGCTTCGGTAAAGGTGCAGTGGAGAGGTCGGCCCGTGGAGGAGGCTACTTGGGATACCGAGCGAGAGATGCGGAGCAGATATCCTCAGCTGTTTGAGACTTCAGGTATGTTTCTTGACCCGCTCGAGGACGAGCATTTGTTTTAGTTGGGGAGGATGTGACGACCCGGCCCGTCGTCACGTGAGTTACCACCCCATTTCCCCTATTTTCTGCCTCCTCATGTTTTATTATAAGAGTCTTGAGTGAACGAGTCGATTTGGATTGGTTTTGGATGGAAATGAGACACTTAGTCTCTTTAAGGAAGGCTTTCTTTGGAAAAGTCAACCGGATGTTGACCTATTAGTTAGAGGGCTCGGATGTGATTTCCGGTGATTTGGTTAGCTTCGGGGGTTGATTTGTGAGTTAAGAGTGTGATCGGAATTGATTTTGGAGGTCCGGTGTAGAATTAGGCTTGAATTGGCAAAGTTAGTATTTTGGCGAATTCCGGTTGATAGGTGAGAATTTGATCCGAGGGTCGGAATGGTATTCCGAGAGTTGCTGTAGCTTCGTTGGGTGATTTTGGATGTGTGTGCAAAATTTCAGCTCATTCGGAGGTGTTTTGGTCGGGTTTTTGATCAAACGCGTAATTCGTAAGTTTTAGAAGAACTTAGGCTTGAATTCGATGTAATTTGATGGTTTTGGTGTTGTTTGTGGGGTTTTGATGGTTGGAGCAAGTTTGAATGATGTTTTAGGATGGGTTGGCACTTTTGGTTGAGGTCCCGGGGGCCTCGGGGTGATTTCGGATCGCCATCGGGTTGATTTTAGACTTGGTGATTGCTAAAGTTTAGCTGATATCTGGTATTTCCGCATCTGCGGAAAAGGGGCCGCAGATGCGGTCCGAAGATGCGAAGTCATGAGGCGCAGATGCGAGTGTGGGTCGATTGGAGAATTTCCGCAGAAGCAAGGGGGTTTCCGCAGGTGCGGTACCCGCAGATGCGGTTATTGACCGCAGAAGCGGTCCGCGTTTATGAGGGGTATTCCGCAGAAACGGAAAGCGGTGCGCAGGTGCGGAGACCGCAGGAGCGGGATGGTTACCGTAAAAGCGGTCCTTGTCCTATTGAAGATCCGCAGAAGCGGAGGTGCAACCGCAGAAGCGGAAGTCGCATGTGCGGTAAAGTAACCGCAGATGCGGAAACGACTGTTCAGAGAAGGGTTTTATGGCTCATTTTGTTCCGCGAGCTTAAGTCTAATTCCACCATTTTTAAGCAAACTTGAGAGCTCTTGGACGGAACTGAAGGGGGATTTTGACAAAGTGTGATTGGGGGTAAGTTCCTTGGCCTAAATACATGAAATTTTGGTAGAATTAACATGGAAATTTGGTTGAGATTCATCAAAAGAGGGTAAAGCTAGGGCTTGAGAATTTGGTGCTTTAAAATGGAATGTGAGGGGTCAAATGGACTCCGATTTTGGTAAATTTGATATGCATAGACTCGTGGCAAGATGAGGAATCCGGTGATGTTAATTTTCTGATTTTTCGAGAAGTGGGCCCGAGGCTCGGGTTTTGCCAACTTCGTGAATTTCAATATTTTTTCGAGTCTTTTCGGTTGGGTTATATTCCCTTAGCCTATTGTAACGTATTCGTTGTGGTTTTGGCCAGATTCGACGCACGATGAGGTTGATTTGCAAGGCAAGGGCATAGCGAGCTAGGACTTTGGCCAGCTTGAGGTGAGTAATGGTTATAAATGATGTCCTGAGGGTTTGAAACTCCGGATTTGCACAACGTAGTGCTATGTTGAGGTGAGACACACGCTGCATGATGAGCGTGGGGTCCATTACTGCTGGGGATTTGGACTTGGTCCATCCCGATTGATGATTTTACTGTATTTTTGACTGAGACTTAAATTATATCATTATAGTTTGGGCTAGTTGCCATGTTTGGGGCCTTGTGCCGACCTGTAGAACCCTTAGGGGAAATTGTACATGATTGACCTCACTTTACTCGTTAAAATCATACCCTCAGTCATGTTTCTAACTGTTTAATCTATTATGAACCGGCTTTGGAAAAACTAAACCAAAAACGAGAGTAACATGTGGGCTGGAGTCCCTATCCTATCTTAGCATGCCCGAGGGGCTAAGTTATATTGTCTGAGAGGGGTTGATAACCCCGTTGTGAGGGTATTTGATATGTATTGGATCGGGCTGCACGCCGCAGCAATATATACATATTTATACGGATCGGGCTGCACGCCGCAGCAGTATATTATTGGATCGGGCTGCACGCCGCAGCAGTATATTTATATGGATCGGACTGCACGCCGCAGTAGTATAGCGCTTGGGCTGTAGGAGCCCCTCCGGATTCTGCATACCCCCAGTGAGCGCAGTCAACTATTATTATTGGATCGGGCTGCACGCCGCAGCAGTATATATATATATTTATACGGATCGGGCTGCACGCCGTAGCAGTATATTATTGGATCGGGCTGCACGCCGCAGCAGTATATTTATATGGATCGG
>NW_017683614.1:0-864 GCF_001879085.1 Nicotiana attenuata
GAAAATCCAATTCATCTAGGCTAATCAATTGACAAAATGTCAAAAATTCAAAAACAAAAGAAAGTCATACACAAGCATGAAAGGGGAAAACCGAAAGGCTTCTTTTTATATGTATATGTGAAATAATACAATGCTTCATTTACAATATTACTCTAAGATCATTGCACGCGAAATCATAAAGGAAAAGCCTAGTCTACTTCCCTCTCGGGGACTACAGCTCCATCGGCCTCTTCCTCATTATCTTCGGCACCGGACACAAGGAGCTTGGGGTCTTGTTGAAGGTTTCGCCTATGAAGGGTGTCATGAGATTTGGAAAGAAAGGAAAGTTGAGTCCACGGTTCATTGGTCCTTTTGAGATACTTAGGAGAGTTGGGGAGGTGGCCTACATGCTTGCTTTGCCACCCAGCTTGTCGGGAGTTCACCCGGTATTTCATGTTTCTATGCTCCGGTAGTATGTTGGAGACCCGGCCCATGTGTTAGACTTCAGCACGGTTCAGTTGGATGATGACTTGACTTATGATGTGGAGCAAGTGGCTATTTTGGGTCGTCAGGTTCGGAGATTGAGATCAAAGGATATAGCTTCGGTAAAGGTGCAGTGGAGAGGTCGGCCCGTAGAGGAAACTACTTGGGAGACCGAACGGGAGATGCGGAGCAGATACCCTCACTTGTTTGAGACTCCAGGTATGTTCTTTGACTCGCTCGAGGACGAGCATTTGTTTTAGTTGGGGAGGATGTGACGACCCGGCCCGTCGTCACGTGAGTTACCGCCCTGTTTCCCTCATTTTTATGTTTCTCTATGCTTCATTATCGGTATTGGAGGTGATCGAGTCGAATTGGATTGGTTTTAGATGGAAATGAGACACT
>NW_017683614.1:4118-8331 GCF_001879085.1 Nicotiana attenuata
AGAAGCGGAAAGCCCACCGCAGAAGCGGAAACAGCTGGGCAGAGGGGTTCATTTAATTCGAACCCAAAGCCATTTTTATCATTTCTCACTCTACAGTTAGGCGATTTGGGTGCTTCCAAGAGAGGGTTTCCACATAGCTTGGTAAGGTAAGTAATTTCCCTTTATCCTTAGCTTAAATACATGCGTATTAGGTAGATTAAACACTAAAAATTGAGCAATAATCAAGGGTTAGATCTAGACCTAGGGTTTTAATAAAACTAAGATTTAATCATGTAATTTGCCATGTAATGAACTAGAAATCGTATATTTGTGATCCTTAGGTGATAGAGAGCAACTTCCTTCGAAAAATCCCGGAATCCGGGCACGTGGGCCCGGGGTCAGAATTTAGGAAACTTGCGGGAAAGGTTGGGAAGTCACTTAAATAGTTAGAATTCAACCTTGTAAGCCTTTATTGACTAGTTCTTACTTTATTTTAATTAGTTTGTGCTCGTTCGGCTATGAATTGAGGGTTTGGGCTTGTTCTTGATACTGGAAGTGCGCTTCGGAGCGAGGTGAGTCTCCTTTCGAACCTTGTAAGAGGGAATTGTCCCCATAGGATTATAAATGAGTAATTGTTGCTAAATGCGGGGGCTACGTACGTACTAGGTGACGAGAGTCCGTGCGTAGCTACTATAATATTAATTGTTGGGGTAGTTTAGGACCCACATCATGCCTAATTGGGGAATATCTATTATTTTTATTGCCAATATGATCATTTATGATTTGCTAGAGACTTGAGGGAATGAAAAGTGAACATATGAGCTTGTTGAACCTTGGTAGGAGTTTCCTTGTATATAAATGAGCCTTGTGTGCATCCTTGATATTTTTCTTGATAATTACGGATCGGGCCGATCGCCTCGGTGAGAATAGATGCATCTATGGTTCCGGCCGTTCGACCCTCGGTAGTGCACAATTTATTTTCTGTTGGAGTGGGCCGTCGACCTCGGCATGATTGCGCATGATAAATATATGCTTAAGTTTAGACATGACATGATTACTTGTTAAGTATTAAAAAGGGCAAATGGTAATTGAATTATGGTCAAGAACACGAATATGACTTTTCTTTTAAACTTGTGTCATTAGAGATCATTCATGCTGTATATCTCACATTATTATTATATTATCTTGACCTTAGTAAGTATCAAGTCGACCTCTCGTCTCTACTTCTTCGAGATTAGACGGGATACTTACTGGGTACATGTTGTTTATGTACTCATGCTACGCTTCTGTACTTAAATGTACAGGATTTGAGGCAGCTGGATCTGGACATCATTCTGGTGCGCATCAGTGAGCACGCTTGGGACTTCTACGGTGAGTTGCTTCTCTTTCATGCCTATCCGCAGCCGAAGAAGTCCTTCCTTGTACTTTTGTTTCTGTCTATCCTGATTCAGACAGTAGGATAGTATATTATTCTTTTGGGTATATTCTACTAGTCGCCCGTAGCTTGTGACACCAGGTTCTGGCACACACAGTAGTAGACATTTATTTTTGGGTTGTATTGTTATTTTGATGCATTATGATCTTTACCGGTCTTGCCTTTAATTCGAAAAATCTATTATAATTGTCTTGGGCTAAAGTAAACTGAGGATTTAATCACATTTCCGCATCGGGTGGCCTGACAGTAGTGTCGGGCGCCATCATGACCTATTATAGAAAATGGGTCGTGGCAACATGGTATCAGAGCACTAGGCTCACGTAGGTCTCACAAGTTATAGGCAAACCTAATAGAGTCTTGTAGATCGGTACGGAGACGTCTGTATTTATCTTCGAGAGGCTATAGGGTATTAGGAAAGACTACTCTTTATTCATTTCCATCGTGCAGTTGTCAGTGTACTAAATTTCCTCTTCTATTCTCTCACAGATGGTGAGGACCCGTACCGCCGACGTTCCGGACCCGGGAGGAGCTGCTCACCCCGTTGCCAGAGGCCGAGGTAGAGGCCGGGGGAGGGCACCGGTCCGTGGTAGAGGACGAGGGCGTCCCAGAGCTATTCCAGTGGCACCACCAGCAGATCCTACGAGGGATTCCATTATTGAGGAGCAGGGCGTGGTGCCCGCAGCTGTGCATACTCCGGTGGACTTCATGACAGCACCGGGATTTCAGGAGGTCATGGGCCGCATGCTTCATTTCATGGCTACTATGACTCAGGCTGGTTTATTTCCAGCAGATCCAGCTACCTCACAAGCAGGAGGGGGAGCACAGACCCCTACCGCACAGGCCCCAGGTCATACAGTCGCAGTTTATCATACTCCGGGAGCACTACCCGCGGAGGGGGTTCAGCCGTTTGCTGCAGCGGCACCCCAGCCCAGGCCAGCTATGGACGGTGATCCGCAGAAGTTATTGGACAGATGGACCAGGTTGCACCCTCCAGTCTTCCGTGGTGAGCATCATGAGGATGCCCAGGATTTCATTGACAGGTGCAGGGATAGACTGCACAACATGAGGATATTGGAGTCGCATGGAGTCGACTTCACTACTTTTCAGCTGGAGGGTAGGGCCCGTAGATGGTAGCAGTCTTATGCACTTAGCAGGCCAGCAGGCGCTCCTCCCCTCACTTGGGATCAGTTCACTCAGTTATTCCTTGATCGGTACATTCCACCCTCTGAGATGGAAGAGCTGCGTCATCAGTTTGAGCATCTAGAGCAGGGTCAGATGTCAGTGACCGATTATGAGGCGAGGTTCTCTGAGTTGTCTCGCCATGCACTTATGATACTTCCCACGGAGGCGGAGAGAGTGTGGAGATTCGTTGCGGGGTTACATCCCACTATCCGGTCGGGTATGGCCCGAAAGGTAGAGATGGGCACAGGGTATCAGCTAGCACTTGAGATTGCTCGCAAGATTGAGGGTTACCGTTTGAGGGGCAGAGAGCAGATGCAGCAGGATAAGAGGGTCAGATTCTCAGGAGAATTCAAGGGCGCCCCAGCTAGAGGGAGAGGTCACTTTGGGAGGGGTCAGCCCAGTAGGCCCCCAGTTTCAGCACCACCACCTGCTCGGGGTGCTCCAGCGCGCTCCTATTTCAGCGCCATGCCAGAGAGTTCCTATCGCCTGCCAGCTATTCAGGGTTTATCCAGTGGGTATCCAGGTCCTCCGGGCTCTTCCAGTTCTTATTTCAGTGCTATGCCGAAGAGTTCATACCGCCCACCGGCTATTAAGGCTTCTTCTAGTGGATCTTCTGGTATTCAGAGTCAGCCATCCGGACAGCAGGTTGCCGCACCATGTTGTTTTGAGTGCGGGGACACGGGCCACATGAGGAGATATTGCCCCAGACTTTGGGGTAAGGCAGTACAGCAGGACCAGCAGCCCCAGACTCCGACACCAGCGACCCAGCCACCTAGAGGTGGAGGGCAGACGGGTAGGGGCCGGCCTAGAGGTGGAGGCCAGACAGGGAGAGGTCAGCCAGTTACTCCCCAGCCAGGTGGGGGCCAGGCAGCCGGCGCTTCAGCCAGATTCTATGCTCTTCCAGCCAGGCCAGATGAATTAGCCTCAGACGCCGTCATCACAGCTATTATTTCCATTGGTGGCAGGGATGCTTCGGTAATATTTGACCCAGGATCTACTTATTCATATGTATCGTCTCTATTTGCTCGCTTTCTGGTTGTTCCTCCTAAGCCTTTGGGTGTTCCTGTTCATGTGTCCACTCCTGTGGGCGATTCTGTGATTGTGGATCGGATTTACCGGTCCTGTGTGGTCACTTTCTGTGGTTTCGAGACTAGAGCAAATCTTTTGTTGCTGGACATGATCGATTTTGAGGTCATCTTGGGCATGGATTGGTTGTCACCGTATCACGCCGTCCTTGATTGTCATGCCAAGACAGTCTCACTAGCCATGCCAGGGTTGCCGAGATTGGAGTGGATGGGGTCCACAGTTGATATGCCTAGCAGGGTTATCTCCTTCCTGAAGGCTCAGCACATGGTTGCAAAGGGGTGTTTGGCTTACTTGGCTTATGTTCGAGACACCACCGTAGAGTCTCCGACGATTGATTCAGTGCCATTAGTCCGAGAGTTCGCCGATGTATTTCCTTCTGATCTTCCTGGTATGCCTCCGGATCGTGATATTGATTTCTGCATTGATTTGGCCCCGGGAACTCAGCCTATATCTATTCCACCGTACCGTATGGCTCCTAAAGAGTTGAAGGAGCAGCTAGAGGAGTTATTAGCAAAGGGGTTTATCAGGCCC
>NW_017683615.1:0-8330 GCF_001879085.1 Nicotiana attenuata
TCTGCAGCCACAGAACTTTCCACAACTTTAGCTTTTCCCTTTTCCTT
The DNA here is from genome assembly GCF_001879085.1 of Nicotiana attenuata. NCBI lineage: Eukaryota > Viridiplantae > Streptophyta > Magnoliopsida > Solanales > Solanaceae > Nicotiana > Nicotiana attenuata. The sequence goes on from NW_017683615.1 coordinate 48, forward strand.
CTTCTTTTTCTTGCTTGCCTCTAAGGCTTTCTGCAACTCAGCCTCACTTTGCTTTACCCTGCTTCTAGTAGCCCTCACCTTTGGTACTGAAGGGACAGTAGACTTAGAAGATGACACCTTGCTTTTCTTTGTTGGCTTAGAAGCAGTTGGAGTTTTTTGGGAAGAAGCCTTGTGCTTCTTTGGATCGTAGCTCGCCCCAACCTTCTTCAGGATGTCAGCCAGGGTTTCTTCAACAGATGAACCAGGTTCATCTTGTTGTTCACTCAGGTGAACAAGACCTTCAGCAGCCTCCCCAGATTCACTTCCCCCCTGACTTGTTGACACTCTCCTCTACCCTTCCACAAATCGCAAGAATTTTGTCTTTCTTTTTCTTTCTCCTTCTACTCGACTCACCCTCCTTTACATCTCTCACAGAACCCACCAACACAAACCTATTATCCACCCTCTCTACTACATTAGAAAATACAAAGCAGGTATTGACCTCACCAGGGGTTTCTTGATTCTTGTCAGTGTCAGAAGACCCAAGTTCTTCTCCATCGCTTGCTGAAACAAACGCTTCAGACTTAGAACTCGAGTTAGATTCCTTTTCAGAGCTCTCCTTTTTCTAGATGGCTCTCAATTTTTCAGTTAGAGCCGTTCTCAGAGCACTAGTAGCCACTGTCTTTCTTGCCAACATTTTCTGCCGGCGAAATCTAGGTTTAGGATTGTCGCTAGGAGGTGCAGATGAGGATGTGTTAGAAGATACTGGTGGGGGAGTTCCTGGATTTTCTTGAGGATTAGTCATGGTGAAGAATTTCTAGAGAATTTTGGGGATTTTAGAGATTTTAGAGAGAAGGATGATGATTTGAGGTTTAGGGCTTAATGACGGTTATGGACTAAAATGGGAGTATGTGGAGTGTATTTAAGTAGAGTATGATTAAGTGCAGTAAAAACAGCCTTTTTGCAGTGGACAATCAGGAGTCTAATCCCTTTAGGACTCCGGTCTTTTAGTGATAAATAGACGACGCTAGTTTTTAGGAAATAGTCCCGTTTTCTTTAAACTTCTAGGAGAATGAAACTGGTTCAATGCTCAACGGTTATATTTTTAGGAGTTTGGTTAGAATAGGACTTCTGCTCATGATTGGAATAATAATCTTTCTAATTGTGCAAAGTATAGAAACATACCTGACCTCTTCTCATGAGCATATACTGATGAACCATGTTCTTCAAGTAGAACTTCTCTTGATTATGCCTCAGATATCAGAATAGAAAAAACTTTGTAAGAGATCAATGAATTAATAAACACACGTCACAGGAGTATACTGATTAGAGTATGAGACTGAGAAAGAATTAGTCTGGATATTTACATAAAGTCAGAACTTCTAACCAAATTTTTTTTTCATTGCATTCTGAACTGGTTCCTTTTTAGGTGATCTTAATCATCCCTAATTCCAACTTGTTCCTTTCAAAGTTTTCCCTATTCAGTGCTTTGGTGAAGATGTCAGCTATTTGTTTATCAGTAGCACAGAATTCTATTGAGATTAATCCTTTCTCATAATTATCTCTCAAGAAGTGGTGTCTAACATCTATGTGCTTGGTCCTTTTATGATGAACATGGTTCTTTGTCATACTTATAGCACTAGTGTTATCACAAAATATTGGTATGCATCCCACTTCAATTCCAAAATCTACCAATTGTTGTTTAATCCATAGTAATTGAGCACAACAAGAAGTTGCAACTACATACTCAGCTTCAGCAGTAGATAGGGCTACTGAATTTGGCTTCTTGGTAGCCCATGATACAAGACATGAACCAAGGAAGTGTGCCATACCTGAGGTGCTTTTTCTATCCACTAGGAAACCTGCATAGTCAGCATCAGCATATCCTACTAGATTGAAATTACTACCTTTAGGGTACCAAAGACACAACTCTGTAGTGCCTTTCAGATATCTCAATATCCTCTTGACAGCAGTCAAGTGAGACTCTTTTGGATTTGCCTGAAAACGAGCACACAGCCCTACACTGAAAACAATGTCAGGTCTACTGGCAGTAAGATACAAGAGTGAACCAATCATACCCCTATACAACTTATGATCAACTGATGAACCAGGTTCATCAATATCTAATTTAGTGGCAGTTGCAATAGGTGTGTCTATTTCTTTAGAATCCTCCATTTTAAACTTTTTGATTAGTTCTCTTGTTTACTTCTGCTGATGAATCATGGTTCCATTTTGACTTTGTTTGATCTGCAACCCTAAGAAGAAGTTAAGCTCACCCATCATGCTCATTTCAAATTCACTTCCCATTAGTTTTGAAAAATCTTTGATTAGCTTGTCAGTGGTGGCCCCAAAGATTATGTCATCAACATAAATTTGTACAACAAGAAGGTCCTTACCTTTTTCCCTTAAGAATAAGGTACTATCTTTTACCTCTCTTGTACCCATGCTCCAGTAGAAATTTTGACAGTCTTTCATACCATGCTCTTGGTGCCTGTTTGAGTCCATAGAGAGCCTTGTCCAGCTTGTACACATGCTCAGGACATTCTTTGCTTTCAAACCCTGGGGGTTGTTTCACAAACACTTCTTCTTTTAAGTAGCCATTCAGGAAGGCACTTTTGACATCCATTTGATGAAGAGTGAATTCCATATGTGCTGCAAAGGCTATGAGAAGTCTGATTGCCTCTAGTCTTGCAACTGGAGCAAAGGTCTCATCATAGTCTATTCCTTTCTCTTGGCTGTAACCTTGGACTACCAACCTTGCCTTGTTCCTTGTAACAGTTCCATCTTCATCAAGTTTGTTCCTAAAGACCCATTTAGTACCAATGACCGATCTGCCCTTGGGTCTTGGAACTAGGTGCCAAACCTGACTTCTTTCAAACTGGTTTAGCTCATCCTGCATTGCATTCACCCAATCTGCATCTTGCAAAGCCTCAACAATATTTTTAGGTTCAATGATAGATAAGAAAGCATCAAAAGCACACAAATTCTTTAATTGTGATCTGGTTTTGACTCCAGATGTTGGATCAGTGAGAATGTTCTCAATGGGATGAGAACTTTGATACTTGTGAGGTTTCACAACCAACTGGCTTCTGCTGGATGTTTCAGCCATTTGCTGAGGAACAGGTTCATGAACAGGTTCCTTCAAGGAGTTTATTTCAAATCCTCTTTGATTTCTTCCCCCTGTTAGGTTGCCCTGTAAGGAAGAACCTGTTCCATCACTTGTTCCTTCTGTAGGTGTCACTTTGACTTGAGCTGATGCTTCAGCCAAGTCTTTGACCAGTCCAATGGCTTCATCTTCATGTTCCTGTCTCTCAGAAAGAATGTTAGTTTCATCAAATACTGCATGCACACTTTCTTCTACACACAAAGTTCTTTTATTAAACACTTTATAAGCTTTGCTATGTGAAGAATATCCCAAAAATACTCCCTCATCACTTCTGGGATCAAACTTTCCTAGGGAGTCTTTTCCATTATTGTGCACATAGCACTTGCAGCCAAATGCTCTAAGGTGGGATATATTTGGTTTTCTCCCTTTAAGTAACTCATAGGGAGTCTTCTCTACTAGAGGTCTGGTCATGCATCTATTTATGATGTAACATGCAGTGTTTACAGCCTCTGCCCAGAAGCTGTGAGGCAATTTGCTAGATAGTAACATGGTTCTAGCCATATCCTCAAGAGTTCTATTTTTCCTTTCAACTACTCCATTTTGTTGTGGAGTCCTATGGGCAGAGAAGTTATGATCTATCCCATTTTCATCACAGAACTCTGCAAACTTAGAGTTTTCAAACTCAGTTCCATGATCAGACCTAATGGATGCAAGTTGATTTCCTAATTGTTTCTGAGTTTTCCTAACAAATGCAGAAAACATGTCAAATGCTTCATCTTTGGAAGTTAGAAATAAAACCCAGGTGAATCTAGAATAGTCATCAACTAGCACCATTACATACTTCTTTCCACCTCTGCTCATGGTTCTCATTGGACCACATAGATCCATATGAACCAGTTCCAACGTCTTGGACGTACTTACCATTTTCTTGATTTGAAGGATGACCTTACCTGCTTCCCCCTTGCACATGCCTCACAAACTTTGTCTTCCTTGAACTTGATATTAGGTAACCCTATAACCAAGTCCTTGGAGACTAATTTGTTTAGCTGATTTAGACTGGCATGACCAAGTCTTTTGAGCCATAGGAGGGGATCATTAACTAACACACTTAAGCAAGTGAGTTCATTTTCTGAAAGAGTTGACAAATCTACTATGTCAATATTGTTAACTCTTTTTCCCTGCAAAACAATTTTGTCAGTGATAAGGTTAATCACAAAGCATTTGGTGGAGGTAAAAGCCACAAGGTTACCTCTGTCACACAATTGTGACACACTTATTAGGCTATANTTCCTTTCTCCTGATTCGACCCGTTTAGTGAGCTCCTCGAGCATCTTCATGATGGCTAGGTTAGTTCCCGATCTATTATCGTTCGATTTCTCCCGTATACGTTCGACCCTGTGAATAACTTCTTGCGATGTATCGAGCTCAACTCTGCTTGGTGCTCGATTCGGATTTTGGAGCTGCGGTATCGCATCTTGCTAGGTCTGTAACATTTCAAATATCATTCGAAGGATAATTTCACCTTCTTCACCACTTTATGTGTTCTGATCGGCTGCTCTGCTAACGCTATTTTCGGGGTCGACGCCCAAATTTCTGTTAATGGCAACATGGGATTCGACGTCAATTGGGTTAACGGCTCGTGGTCCATTGGGGTTGACTGGAGGTACTCCATTTCCCGGGGCGGCTGCATTCTTGTTCTCGCCCTGAAGACCAAGGCCGTTGTCTATATGTGTGGGTGCTACTTGAGAATTTGACATGTTGATTCCTGAAATCAAAAACACTTACGAGAACAAGCGTAAAAGCAGTGTGTGTTATGAGATTAATACTAAGCAATCACTATTATTCTTAGCTCCACGGTGGGCGCCAAACTGTTTACCCTAAAAAATGGATCACAATTAAACATATAATGTGATTTTAAGGATAAGTGATTTCACTTAATATCAATTGAGAGACGTAAAGATAAGTAACAAAAATTGATAATAATGTAAAGCAAACCAGTGTTTGAACAGAGCCCTCGAGTTGGAATATCCTCGAGCTAGTAGAGCAAGAACTGTTAAAAAGCAGCAAACTGATAAACAAGGGAATGTAAATTAAAGAGAGAATATTGTATTGCTCTGATGTGTGTGAATGTAAGATGCCTACAAATGATGGGGACTCTTCTTTATATAGTAGAGGAATCCTAATTATGGTATAACTCTAATTACAGAAGTAAATTCCATGATTAGCCTAAACAACCGCCCTTGATTTGATCTGTTTCGGGATTTCCGCCGTGATCTTCGACCGGTTACGGATATCTCGCCTTTCCGTTATTGCGCTTCGTTCGATGTCTGTCATATATGGTCTCGACCGTTGTTGGCCTCGATCTCGAGCTCGATACCTTATCTTCGCGCTCTGACCTGATCCATTACGATACTGACCCTCGACGTGATTCCTGGTCTCGATTAAATGGCAAAATCGGGCAAGCCCTATTTTAACCGTATACAATACTCCATTAAAATGTCACACTTGGATTTAAAGTTGTAAGTTGTAACCTAAAGTAATTTTTGAATCTTTTTACCACTACAATATTAATACTTCCTTATGTCAAATGGGATTCAACCGTTCATGTATACCAAAAGGAACCATTTTTGCCCTCTTGGCCCAGTATAATTTTTCTATGTAGAGGATTCAATCGAACCCCCTTGGCTCTACATAACTCGGCACACTTGATAGTTACTACTAAGGGTGTATCGAGATAGTTGAGATTCCTCCACCGTTTTAATTAGATGTTTTTTTGTTTGAGCCGTAAGAATAAAGAATCTTTTGGCAAGAAGCGCTTTGCCTCGTTAGAGGGCCTGCTCAACATGAATACGAGTTAGTCGAATACAGAAGGGTTAAACAAAAAAGAAAATACTAATGAACAAGTCAACTTTCACTATAGAACTTTCTCTTTTAAATCTTCTAATCTTCTTTGCCCTTATTTGCCGGCCTACCCATCTCAGAAAAAAATATAAAAAGGTGCAATTTGTAACTATGTGACTTTGACCCCTTATTAGACTGGGTAGCGACTAATAAGATATTTGAAAAGGGAAAATTTACTTTAAGTATCTAAGTGCATGGATCCTATAAACGTGCCCTCAATGATGGTATTTGTCATGCTATTACGTGCTTTCATGTTCAGCCATTTTCTAAATTGAGACCAAATTAACAAAATATCATGTCCAGTTTGGAAGAAATTAAAAGCATAGTAGAAGAGAAAGGATCAAGAAAATCCTTGTTAGCTACAAAGAAAATGACCACTTCTATTTCCAAAAAGAAAGCTAGGCTTTCCAAAAAAGAAGCTAATGAACTTGGCACCTTCTTTTATTCTATCCTTGCTAAACTTCTATGTCTCATCCCTATTGCAATCCTCTTCTTTCTTTTAATCTTCTTTTGGTCTTCTTCTACCACCAATATTATTTCTGGTAAAATTATCCATCTTTGCTTCCAATCCCGAAAACTCAATGATCTCTATTGTATTTCGGCTGGAACACAACCAAATCTTGAAACACCAATTAGCTCCTTTTCTAATGGTAGTTTTCCATCCGTTAATGGTACTGCAACGAAATTGGTTAATGATTTGCAACAAAAATCTACTCGTCTTGGCATACCGATACCACCAGGCTACCATGCTTTCAGAAATGGCATGGTTAAAAGCGACGAGGAATTGTTAGTGGCTTATAATGATGTGGAGGATCAATTAATGGTACATCGATCGTGGACATCGAGCCAAAACAATGCAAAATGTGATGGTAGGGGAATATATGTGTATGAATTGCCAACAAAGTTCAACAAAGATTTGGTATCTCAGTGTGCTGACATGGTTCCTTGGGTTGACCTCTGCAATTTCTTTAGCAATGATGCAATGGGTGAGCCAGTAGAAAAGCTAGGAAAAGGATGGTACCAAACTCATCAGTATTCATTGGAGTTGATATTTCACTCCAGGATTCTGAATCATCCTTGTAGAGTAATGAACAAAAGTGAAGCAGAGTTATTTTATGTGCCTTTCTATGCTGGACTTGATGTCTTGAGATGGCATTTCAAGAATGTTTCGAATGATGTCAAGGACTCTCTCGGACTAGACCTTGCAAAATGGCTCGAGTCGCAACCAACTTGGTTTAAGAGATCAGGTAACATTTAAATTTGATGGTTTCAATCTTTAAAATACTTGCACCTGAACTCAATGTATCATTGAAATTATAAGTTCAGAACTTAATATTTGTTGAAATATAGTGAATCTTTTTACATGCATATCTATGTTTTGTTATGAAAATACTGGGTTCAATTAAACCTATAACACGTGAGCTACATTTGCCTCTGCAGGTAAAGACCATGTCTTTGTTCTTGGAAAAATTTCTTGGGACTTCAGAAGATATAACAATTCCGATTGGGGAAGTAGGGTTTTTGGAGCTAGACGAAATGCAGAATCCAGTAAAGCTGTTGATAGAACGACAACCATGGCATCTTAACGACATAGGAATACCTCATCCGACTTATTTCCATCCACAATCAGATGATGATATAATAACATGGCAGCTGAAAATCATTAAGGCAAACCGAAAAAGCCTGGTGAGCTTTGCTGGTGCACCAAGACCTGATGCACCAGAAAGCATTAGGTCGATCTTGATCAACCAGTGCATTTCAATAGAAACTGGTGAATGCAGATTCTTGAATTGTAGTTCGGGTGCATGTGATCAACCCGAGTCTATCATCGAGCTGTTCATGGAATCTGAATTCTGTCTACAGCCTCCGGGGGATAGCCCGACGAGAAAATCAGTGTTTGATTCTTTGATATCAGGTTGCATTCCGGTAATATTCTTCAACTCCCGGTCAAACCTCTCAACCTTCCAAACGTTCAACTTTCCAACTTTCGCCAAAATCATCAAATCAACCTACGGACCTCCAAATCCGTATCCGGACATACGCCTAAGTCCAAAATCACCATACAAAGCTATTGGAATCATCAAAATACCATTCCGGAGTCGTCTACAAAAAAATCAAACTCCGGTCAACTCTTACCACATAAGCTTATAAAACAAGGATAATTTATCCAAATCAATCCCGAATCGCCCGAAAATCAAACCAACCATACACGCAAAGTCATAATACATTATATGAAGATTTTCAATACCTTAAACCACCAAACGGAATGCTAAAGCTCAAAACGACCAGTCAGATCG
>NW_017683616.1:0-2020 GCF_001879085.1 Nicotiana attenuata
GTAAACACAGTCCACAGCAGCACAAGTATCAAAAGAGAGAGCTTTAAGTGAAATTGAATTGTGAACTCATATGGTGTTCTGTGTTCATGTGTGTAGGAAAAGTCTGTGAAAAGCCTCTGTCAAACCCCCCTTTAATGCAAAAGGGCAGGCCCTTTTATAGTGCAGAAGATGAGTAAGAAAAAGGTAAGAGAATAGTTTTGAAATCAATCACAAGCTGTTTCCCTTTGGTTAAGGGATTTGATTCAAACGGGCAAAATAAATAAGGAAAGGATTCGTTTTAAAAATCTTTTCTAAAGCAGTGTAATAGGGACAAAAACATAGCAGTTTATTTAAGGAAATAGTCTAGTAGCACACGGTTTGGGCAGACACGGAAAGACAATCAATCAACAGCCAGTAAAATCAGGGTTCGAATCTTAGTGTGAATGAATCCAACCAGAAAAGGTAAGAAGGGGTTTAATTTAAAGAAAATCAACAGTACAAAACCTTTTAAAAAGGAACTCGGAATCAATCACAAGCTGGCCAAAGGCCTTTTGAAAGAAGAGAATTTGTCATATAAAAAGCATACAGACATGTGAGACAAGAGAGAGTTGTCGTAAAACTAGCAAGAAATCAGAGTGACCAAGAAGGTTAGGTTCGTAGACTCAGAATGAGCCTGAAAGAGAGTCAAGGGTTCTGAATGGAACCCTAGACCAAACACAAACTCAAGCCTGCCAAAAACCCCAAATACTAGGGTTTCTGACTCGAATCAGATGCATAGACGAGAAAACAACAAATAGAACAGGCTCAGTAGTCTCTTTCAGAGACTTATGAGAAAACAAACAGAGAGAGCAGCAAGTTTGAAACAAAGGGAATACATTTAGGCAAAACATGGCACTTAAACAAGTTCAGGAGAGAAAAAGCGATACAGGTTTAGGAAAAACAGTAGACGGAACCTGCTTAGAGTTCAAACAAAAGTCCAGTAAAGGCAAACAAAGATTAAAAGCTTAGTAAAATACAGTAAAGAAACATACGAGACAGACATGTAAAGCATGCTTATAGAGCCCGGTAGAAGAAAGAACATAACACAAAAAATAGAAGAACATGCATAATATGGCAAAACATAAGAACATAGGAGCAGACATGCGAGGAAAGAACACAAGAACATGGCATAGACAGATTCACACAATGAAAAGAAGAAGAAGAAAAGTCAGAAGTCGTTTTAAGATTTTCCGAAAACCCTAAATTGAAACAGACTAATTTTGAAAAGAACTCCATGGTTAGAGCCTCTAAGGGGTCCAAATGGGTTAGACTTGAGTAGGTTGAAAAAAGACATACAACCTTGGCAGGAACGGCGTTCCGCAGAATATATGACTCATGCTCCTTTAGGTTCTTTAAATTCCGTGGGTGGTGTAGCTACCGAGATCAATGCAGTCAAATTATGTCTCTCCTAGAAGTTGGTTAGCTACCTCTCATTTTGTTCTAGGTATTCTTCTCTTTCGTAGGTTCATTTGTGGCGACGCGGGGACTCGTGCAGCTGCAGCAGGATTTGAAAAAGGAATTGATCGTGACTTTGAACCTGTTCTTTCCATGAACCCTCTTAATTGAGATGAGACAGGAGATCCAATGCTTGAATGAAGTAAAAATCACTTGGATTCAATCATACATCTTGGAATCAGCCTAAGTATTCCTTTTTTCTTTTTTTTTTCAATTCATTTTATCTAACTTATATCTAATCTATTTTTCTGGCTTGGCTAGGTGGGATAGCCGAGCCATTCCCTTTTCTTTCGGATAGCAGGTTGGGCAAAACCACTAAAGAAAAAAATCTATTCAATTAGCAAAAAAGGAGAGAGAGGGATTCGAACCCTCGATAGTTCTTTGTTAAAACTATACCGGTTTTCAAGACCGGGGCTATCAACCGCTCAGCCATCTCTCCGAAAGACTATTTTTATTTTATTCCTCCGAATAGAACATGGCCATAGGGGTGGATACCCCCACTATCTGTAGAAAGATCTCAGGTGCGAATCCACCGGTCGATCTATCT
>NW_017683616.1:3303-8330 GCF_001879085.1 Nicotiana attenuata
GCTTAGTCTCGGAAGGCAGAAAAGTAGCCTTATGCAATGCAAGAATTAAAAGGGCGAATAGTAATGAAATCTCTTAGCTGGTAGATGATAGCTGATAGCTGATTGCATCATTGTGGCTGCTGGGGATGTTGTGTACGGATAGCAATTGTAAATAGGTGATGATTCTGAGAAGTTGCATTCTTGAGAAAGTATGAGTGCGTAAATATATCTAATGACATTGCGAATTGAGTGCCTGCATTCAAAAAAATCGTGAGTTTTGCAAAAAGGGGGAAGGTTAGTTCGTCTTCCCGTGGCCTTTGCTCGTCCTGCTTGACGTTGGGGTAGCGTCGCTAAACAGCAGCTGTCATAGTTATGCATGATTTAACAAATATGACGTAAGTAGAAAATGGTTTGGTTTAAATGAACCAACGACTGCGACGTGGTTCAAAGCATTGCAACCTTTCTTGTTCCGGAATTTTGAGGGTCCTCCTCAAAATTCGGCCCCAGTTTAAGGATGGCACTTCTGACGGCTGCGCTGAACGATGAAAAATCAACTTCGGAATTTTGAGGGTCCTCCTCAAAATTCTGCCCAGTTTACTGAGGTGGCATCCCTGGCGATGAGTGGCTGAAGACTAACTTCGGAATTTTGAGGGCCCTCCTCAAAATTCTGCCCTAGTTCCAATAGTAGGGGAAAATGAAATTTTTATTAAATTGTGACCGAACCCATAGGGCTGCCTACGTATCCCCTCTTAAACGGGAATCAGGTCAGGCGTAGTTCAGATTACATCATAGAGAAATCATAGGTGGCTACATATAATATCGTTTCACTGCATCTGAGTTGATTGGCTTTGGCCAGACTTCTCCATCCATCTCTGCAAGAATAAGGGCTCCTCCAGTTAGAACCCGGTGAACCATGTACGAACCCTGCCAGTTGGGAGAGAATTTCCCCTTGGCTTCATCTTGATGTGGGAATATCTTCTTCAACACCAGCTGCCCCGGTGTAAACTTCCTTGGCTTAACTCTTTTGTTGAAGGCTCTGGACATTCTGTTCTGGTACAACTGACCGTGGCAAACTGCATTTATTCTTTTCCAATCTATAAGGGCTAGCTGCTCGTAGCGACCTTTTACCCATTCTGCGTCGTCCAACTCTGCTTCTTGTATGATCCTCAGGGAGGGAATTTCTACCTTGGCGGGGATGACCGCCTCTGTACCATAAACCAGCATGTAGGGAGTTGCTCCGGTCGATGTGCGGACTGTGGTGCGGTATCCCAGTAAGGCAAATGATAACTTCTCATGCCACTGTTTGTGACTTTCGACCATCTTCCTTAGTATCTTTTTGATGTTTTTATTGGCTGCTTCTACAGCTCCATTCATCTGAGGTCTGTAAGCTATAGAATTCTTGTGTTTAATCTTGAATGCCTCACACATTGGTTTCATTAAGTCGCTGTTGAGATTGGAACCATTATCAGTGATGATTGATTCTGGAATCCCGAATCGCAAACAATACGATCACGGACGAAATCTGCCACAACTTTCTTAGTCACTGCCTTGTATGATGTTGCTTCAACCTATTTAGTAAAGTAATCAATCGCCACCAGGATAAATCTGTGCATGTTTGATGCGGCAGGCTCGATAGGTCCGATAACATCCATTCCCCGAGCGGCAAATGGCCACGGTGAGCTAGTTACAGTAAGCTCGTTTGGAGGCACCTTCATCATGTCTGCATGTATCTGGCAACAATGGCATTTGTGAACATATTGGATACAGTCTGTTTCCATAGTCATCCAAAAATACCGTGCTCGGAGTATCTTCTTTTCTAAGACAAAACCATTCATGTGTGGTCCGCATGTCCCTGCGTGCACTTCATCTAATAGTTTGGATGCTTCCTTTGCTTCGAAACACCTTAGCAAACCTAAATCGGGAGTCCTCCTGTACAGGATTCCTTCGCTGTGAAAGAAGTTGTTGGATAATCTCCGAAGTGTGCGTTTCTGAGTGGCGTTGGCGAGTTCTGGATACTCCCCTGTTTTTAGGTACCTTTTGATGTCGTGGAACCATGGCTTTCCGTCCGCTTCTTCCTCAACGTTGGCACAATAAGCTGGCTGATCATAAATCCTTACTGGGATGGGATCAATGAAATTTTTATCTGGATGTTGGATCATGGATGATAGGGTAGCTAGTGCGTCAGCGAACTCATTCTGAATCCTGGGGACATGCTGAAATTCGGTCTTTGTGAATCTTTTCCTTAACTCCTGTATGTGGTGCAAATAGGGAAGTATCTTAGAGTTTTTGGTGGCCATTCTTCTCGGACTTGATGTATGAGCTGGTCTGAGTCCCCGATCACTAGTAGCTCTTGAATGTTCATGTCAATGGCCATCTTGAGTCCCATGATGCAAGCTTCGTATTCGGCCATATTATTTGTGCAAGGGAACCTGAGTTTGGCGGATACCGGGTAATGCTGGCCGGTTTCTGATACTAGGACTGCCCCTATGCCAACTCCTTTAAAATTGGCGGCCCCGTCGAAAAACAACCTCCAACCCTCGTAGGATTCTGCAATATCTTCTCCTACAAAGGACACTTCTTCATCAGGAAAATACGTTTTCAGGGGGTCGTATTCTCCGCCGATAGGGTTCTCGACGAGGTGATCTGCTATGGCCTGGCCCTTAATTGCTTTTTGAGTCACGTAAACAATGTCGAACTCACTCAACAAGATTTGCCACTTGGCGAGCTTGCCAGTGGGCATGGGTTTCTGAAAGATATACTTCAATGGGTCCATCCTGGATATGAGATAGGTAGTGTAGGCACAAAAATAATGCCTCAATTTCTGAGCTACCCAAGTTAGAGCACAACAAGTGCGTTCTAATAAGTAATACCGGGCCTCGTACGGGGTAAACTTCTTACTGAGATAGTAGATGGCCTGCTCCTTTCTTCCCGTTTCATCATGTTGCCCTAGAACACAACCGAACGCTTTATCCAAAACTGCAAGATAAAGAAATAGGGGCCTTCCTGGCTCGGGCGAAACCAAGACTGGTGGCGTTGACAGGTATTCCTTAATTCTGTCGAAGGCTTTCTGACAATCGTCGGTCCATCTAGTAGCAGCGTCTTTCTTTAGCAATTTAAAAATGGGTTCACAAATGACTGTGGACTGGGCTATGAACCGGCTGATATAGTTGAGTCTTCCCAAGAAACTCATCACGTCCTTCTTGTTCTTTGGTGGTGGCAATTCTTGGATGGCTTTGATCTTTGATGGGTCCAATTCTATTCCTCGACGGCTTACGATGAAACCCAGCAGTTTTCCGGCAGGAACCCCAAATGCACATTTGGCAGGATTCAATTTCAGATTGTACCTTCTCAGTCTGTTGAAGAATTTTCTTAGATCTTCCATATGATCAGCGGCTTTCTTGGATTTGACGATGACGTCGTCCACATATTCTTCGATCTCTTTGTGTATCATGTCGTGAAAGATAGTAGTCATGGCTCTCATGTAGGTGGCGCCAGCATTCTTCAACCCAAATGGCATCATTTTGTAGCAATACATTCCCCACGGCGTGATGAAATCCGTTTTCTCTGCATCCATCCATATCTGATGATACCCGGCAAAACAATCAACAAAAGACTGCAACTCATGCTTGGCACAGTTGTCGATGAGAATGTGTATGTTTGGCAATGGGAAGTCGTCTTTGGGACTGGCCCGGTTGAGATCCCGGTAGTCGACACAGATTCTAACCTTCCCGTCCTTCTTTGGTACTGGCAGGATGTTGACTAACCATGTCGGATATTCCACTAGCCTGAGAACCTTGGCTTTGACTTGCTTAGTCACCTCTTCTTTGATTTTCCAACTCATGCCGGGTTTGAATTTCCTGAGCTTCCGCTTTACTGGCGGACAAGTCGGGTCTGTTGGTAGTTTATGAGCTACAATGGATGTGCTGAGGCCAGTCATATCATCATACGACCAGGCAAATATGTCCTCATACCCTTTCAAAAATTCCGTATATTCTTCCTTTTCTGATGGTGACAGGTGAACACTGATGCGAGTTTCTTTGACGTTCTCTGTATCTCCCAAATTAATGACCTCAGTTTCTTCCAGGTTGGACTTAGGTCTGTTCTTAAAATTCTCAACCTCTCTAACGACCTCTTCAGGTATTTCATCTTCTTCTGAATCTATGTCCTTTTGTTGCGTTGTTTCGTTGCAAGTCACAGTCGTTGGTTCATCGTCAAGATAAGTAATAGTAATGCCCGAAGCCTTCCGGGCTCTGACGGTCCTAATTGACCAATTGCTGAGGCGGTCTCCATTGCTTGCAGCTTGTATGGAAGGGCCTTCCTCCCCCTCCTCCTCAAAAAGAACACAACAGTCCATATCATCATCCTCTAGGAACAAATTCTTCATGGCTGCCAATGTTTCATCTTCTTCGGACCCATATATAGTATCTGCTGGCTGGAAGGTTTGATCCAGGCTAGGTATCGGAAACTCCAATGGATAGTAGGGGCCGCGCCATGGTGGCGACCAGTTCTGGAATTCTTCCCAAGTATAGCCGTACCTGAAGCCAAAAGTAGTGCCATGATTTTCAGTGTGATGGACTCAGTGATCCCCTGGAGATTCTTGCCGAGTCCCTTTCTAGGTTCGTACCTACACCAATTTAAGATGCTTTCAACCTTATTGTCCCACCATTTGTCTTTGTCCACAGCGTTGACCCTTTCGATGTGGTGGTATGTCTCTCCGCCTATTCTCCTTCTGCCCCCGATCATTGGGATGGTCTGGCGACTATATATGGGATTACTACCGTCGCCATGAATGATCACTTCCTGGTGATTCCATTCGAATTTTACCGCCTGATGCAGGGTCGATGCTACAGCTCCGGCAGCGTGGATCCAGGGGCGTCCTAACAGCAAGTTGTAGGATGCCGGGACGTCTATTACTTGGAAGTCAACGTCGAACCACGTTGGCCCCATTTGCAAGCACAGGCTAATTTCTCCAATAGTAGATCTCTGGGATCCATCGAAGGCTTTGACATTGATAGCCCCGTCTTTGATCTCGTGTAGGTTTTATCCAG
>NW_017683617.1:0-8329 GCF_001879085.1 Nicotiana attenuata
GGGACATCATCTGTGATGGTCCACATGTCCCCATAAAGAAGATTGAAGAAACAGGATAAATGGTACCGAAAGGCAGAAAAGAGTACAACGACATTGACAGAAAAGTTGTACAAAAGAACTATCGTGCAAAGAAAATCTTGATGTGTGGCATAGGACCTGATGAGTACAACAGAGTCTTAGCTTGTGACACTGCCAAAGAAATATGGGAGGCGTTGCAAACCGCTCACGAAGGAACCACTCTGGTCAAACTATCCAAGATTGACATGCTCACCACAGAATATGAGCTCTTTAGGATGAAGGATGATGAATCTATACAAGATATGCACACTAGATTCACCTCCATCATAAATGAGCTTCATTCACTTGGAGTTGTCATTCCCAGAAACAAGCTTGTAAGGAAAATCCTCAGTGTCCTACCTGGGTCTTGGGAAAGTAAGGTAAATGCCATCACTGAAGCTAAAGACCTACAAACTCTGACCATGGATGAGTTGATTGGTAATCTGAAGACATACGAGATGACAAGAAAGAAAGACAGCGAAAGAAAAGAGCCTAAGAAGGAGAAGAACCTGGTACTCAAAGCGGAAAGTAGTGACTCAAGTGATGAAGATAGTGATATGGCCTATCTTACTAAGAGATTTCAAAAGATGGTTCGAAGAAATGGTGGTATACCAAAGTGGGGCAGTTTAAGTAAAGCAAGGAACAACGATCTCTGTCATAGATGTGGAAAGCCAGGGCATTTCATCAAAGACTGCCCACTCGCGAAACTGGAGCAATACAAACAAAATCCAGACAAAAAAGCAAAAAGGAACCTGGTTCCAGACAAGCGATTCAATCAAAAAAGTGCTGCTGACAATATTGTTAAGTAAGCTCTTGCTGCTTGGGGAGACTCTTCGAGTGAATCCAAAAGGGAACCAGATCTGGAAAACAGTTCCATGATGGCAGTGGAAACTGAAGCAATGAAGTATGATTCATTGTTCGCGCTGATGGCTTAGTCTGATGATGATGAAGATGATGAAGACGATGAGGTAAACTTTAGCGATGTTCAGAGAAATCTGAAATCCTACTCTTCCAAGAAGCTAAGGTCGTTAGCAAACGTCTTAATTAATGCCTATTGTAGCGTTGTTAATGATAAGGAGATCCTGACCATAGAACTAGGAGAAGCCGAACAATCTAGAGATGATCTGGTTGTTTGTGTAGTGGACCGAGATGAGACCATAGCTAATCTTGAAAAAGAAAAGGAGGGCTTGAATGAAAGAATAAATAGTGTGGAAAATGAGAGAGACGACCTGATTGTAGTAATTATTGATCTAAAAGAAACAATGGAAGGTCTTAACAACGAGAAACACACCTTAGAAGAAAAAATTACAAACACTGAGCAAGAGAAAGACGACCTTTTAGTGATATGCACCGATCTAGAGGAAACCATTGAAAGGCTCAATAGAGAACATAGGAATGTGATGCTTGGGAAAGGGAAGGGAGTAGCTAGTGAGACACACATCAATCTTGAAAAGGAATTGAATGCTGTAAAAACCAGTCTATTAGTGAACTCGAAAAAAGTCAGCAACTTCAAGCTGAGTTGGAGAAAGTAAGAATGGATCTTGAGAAGTCTCTGAAGTGGACCTGGTCCTCCGATGCTGTCACTTCCATGTATCTCAACAACAGCGGATACAGGCAGGGCATCGGGCTTCAAAGGGAGAAAACTCCTTACAACCCACACAGCAAGTATGTCACTGTCCCTAATAACTGGCTATGTACCCACTGCGGGAACAATGGGCACTTTAAAGAAAATTGCCAGGCCAGGGTTCAGTCTGTTCAGAAAAACAAAGTGTTTACTGATAAAGTGACTACAAACAAGGGACCACGTATCACTCGCAAGAAACGAATGTTGCTTGCATGGACTAGGAAAGCCCTTATTCATCCTTTCTCTCATAACAAGGGACCCAAACTAGTTTGGGTCCCTAAATCTAACCCATGATTTGCATGTGCAGGGAACAGTGAGAGGAAGCAGACTGAAATGAACTATGGACTTGGATGCCTAAATCATGTGACTGAAGGCATCTTGAAATTCTTCTCACCGAAAGCCTTGTAGGAAGGGAATGTATCCTCAAAGAAAAAGGAAGTACAAGGTATATTCTCGGTGAATGAAAAGTTGGAAAGGGTCTTTCGCACTCTGGAACTCAGTTGGGAACGTGTACTATGTGAATGATCTGAAGTACAGTCTCCTGAGTATCTCTCAAATATGTGATAGAAGGAATAAAGTAGAGCTCTTAAGTGTGCACAGTTACCAATCTGATAACTGGCCAAGTTGTCTCATTGGATAAAGGAAACAGGAACATCTACTTTGTTGGCTATGAATTTCCATAAGCTGGTGGTATGAGATGGGCGAAGCCGGAATCATTGGCATGAAGGATTGGTGTATGCAAAGCTCTCATTTCTGAAAAAATTGATGCAGAAGAACCTGGTTCATAGTCTGCCAAACTCAAGATTCACCTGGACACTGGTTCGCAAAACAAATGAGGGGGCTCTTGAAGTATGAATGGACCTTATCAAGAGGATTCAAGTGAAGACAAAATGGAAGGAGACCAAATCAGATCCGACCACGGGACAAAATTGAACATCGCCAAGAGCTTCTGGGCAAAAGCGGGAAATGTTGATTCCCTACTTAGTGAACAGGTGTATGATCAAGTCCATCCTGGATCAAAGGCCACAAAGTCTACAACAAAAGGGGGATACTGAGTTAAGGGAGTATTCATATGCTATTCAACGAAACACCCTCCTCCAACGATGAAAGAAACACGTGGAAGACAATGCAACACCATTCTCCACCACTCACATGGAACCTGGTACTTCACTCATTGCTACTGAGGATGAAGAGAGAGCGGAGATGTAGCTAATGGCGGTCCACAAGCAGCAGAACAAAGAGTAGAGGAGAATCAAGTTAACCTTCTAAGTTCCCTACAAAACAAACTTCAGTCTCAAACTGGAAACTCGAAATTCCCATCCACCTGATAAAACAATCACTTCCCTTCATTATAAACGTAACTGAGAAATCAGAAATATGTGTCTTTCAGGTCCCTTCTTCCATTTGAGGAATAGAATTCAAGCTCAAGTCCCAAGGAATCATACTTGAATGATGTCAATAGAAGCCTTGAGTTATCTTGAGGGAACACGAGACTTGGTAATAGCTTAATCTTATTCAGTAAGCTATTGGTTAACTATGCAGGTTAGCCTGAATACAGAAAAAGAGCACCTATGGAGTAGTTCACTTGTCATGATCATGTCTCACCCCTTTGGGAACAAGGAAGCAAAACCTGATTGCCTCATCAACAACTGAAGACTGCAGAACAAGAGAACCAAGCACATGGAGATGTGGCATTAACTTCTGTGAGTCTTACAGAACGGAAGACAAAACCCCAGATAACTTCTTCAAAGCCTTGTGTGGAGAATATTCTGGAAGAAACAAGGAGAAGACAGGGTTATGAGAATCTAATGGAGAACCTGATTCTCCATCTGTTGGCTATACAGGACACTCTCAGAATAAATTAGCTAAAGTGTTTTCTGACCAAGCTTAACTCACATCGATACCATTGCAGGTAAACACTCATAATGATCATAGAAGCTAAAGGTGCAGTTATGAACTGCGAAAGAAGAGATGTCAAAATCGTTTTTTCAAAATTTGTTCGGGCATCAGGGTCCATGTACCCCAGGTTAGTAGTAATGTGTTTCTTTTCTATGCATTTCGTCTAAAAAAATGGGAACATAATGAACTCAACTGCCACATCATCTGACTTTTCAAAGTCTGCATGACATGTCTTGTCTTTCAAATCCTTTCATCCCCTCTGCACAATAACGTTTGCCTACAAACCTACCGCCATTTTCAAAAATCATTTAGAACCTGTTTCTCTCTCTTCTAATCATTAGTTCTCCCTCCAACAAAACTACTCTCACTCACAGCAAGTCATGAACCTTCATCTCTTCTGTATAGTGTGATTCTCTCTTCATCCCTCTCTCTCACTCTGCTTGTCTTCCCAATACCCCTCTAATGGCCATCAAACGATCGCCTCCTTCTCCCACCAGTAACACCACACCTACTTCCCTATCATCCTTAAAATCATCCCCAGAGATTCAATGTTTCACTCCTTCCAATACTAGTGTATGTACAACTGATTCCTCCTCTATTCCTATAGTATTTCCTTTTCTGACAAACCCTGTTTTCTTTCCACACACTGAAAACCCTATGTTTCATCACTCCTCTGACCTCATCAAGGAGCACTCAGGAGTTTTTCCTTCTCAAGCATCAGAAGTCTCTGAGGACGATCCTGATCAGTATCTGAACTCCACAATGATGGACATGGTGACACTCACAGAGTCACCAGAAAAGGAAGCAACGCATAACATCATGGCTATCGCTGTTCAGAGTCTGATAAATGAAGGAGCATATCTCTCATCTGAGTATCAGGGGGAAGAAACTCCTTTCCTTGGCAATGTAAGAACCATAGCATTCTTCGAGTCTCTGACTCATCAGACACTTCCAGCAATACCAGTTTAAGCACCTAATTCTTCTCCAGGTATACATACTTCTACTTCTCTTGATCACCCTAAGCCCTTAGAATCCTTTCCGAGGGCACCCACTATCAGGTTACAGCAGAAAGAGAGTTGTGAGTCTACAGTACAGAAAAGTAGTAGGAGTGTCAAGACAAGGAAAAAGAGGTCGATCAATCACGGGGAATTTGTTACTGACAAGAGTGTTTCAGATAGTGGGACTAACAAAACTGCTCCAAAGGCACCTGGTTCCTTAGTGGATCAACTTGTGAAAGCTCAAAAGTCCGTGGATAAATATTTTGATAAAACTATCGAGAAAAAAAATGGTGCATTAGTAAAGGGCAGCAACAAATCTAAAAGGAGTCAAGTAGAGAAAGCCATATCTGAAGATGATACTGAGGGGTTAGCAAGCCGGAAAGGAAAATCTATTGAAATATCTAGAAAACGAAAATGGGAGACAGAGAGAACCTGTTACTCTGAGTACAATGTCCAGTGAGCTTTGGCAGCAGAGACTAAGAACTCAAAAGGTTTTGTGGGGTCGTACATTTGACCCAGCAATTTCAAAGATGGCAGGTATGAGACAAGTTCTAGAAATTGTTGAGTTTCAGCAATGAGAGCACTTATGCCAGGAAAGCATGCCTCTGGTGTACGAAGATGCAGTGCAGAGCTTCTACGCATCTCTCTTCACCGTTGAGGGGAATCACATTTGTGCGCCAGTAAATGGAGTAGACATTTTACTCGATGCTTCAGCATTGGGAAAGATTCTCAGAATCCCATGTGAAGGAATGTCCTCAGTCAAAGGTGTTTGTGGTGTCAACTTTAGGAGAGCAATCATGAAAGAGCAAGTTATTCAGCAGGGGGAATATGTGCATAAGAAGGTATTACTTTCTGAATATCAGCTTCTGTTTGAATTGGTCAATAAGGTACTCTTACCTCGTTCTGAGAGGAGGTCTATTGCTACAAAGTCGAATATGGTCTTAATGGAATCGCTTGATGAGTTTGTCCCAATCAATCTGCCTGCAATAATGATAGACCACATGCAAAAGGTGGCAAACTTTAAAGGTGGAAATGATGGGTTACCATATGGCTTTCTCCTCACTCAGGTGTTCAGATTCTACAAGGTCCCCTTAGGGAATCCCAGAGTGGGCACACGCAAGCAAACCTTTTCTAAGACAACTTTAGAAGAATGTGAATGTGTAGAAAGAGTTGGTGGAAGCATCTCGACCATTTCTCAGCTGGTCAACGCATTAAATGTAGCTTCTGAAGAGATCAAAAGGTTGAGGGCTCAAAATGCCATACTGGAGACTCAGCTCAGTCAAGCAAGTAAAGGACCTGATTTTGTTAATGAAGCAGTTGCCCGACTAAGAAAGGAGAATGATAAACTTCGGGCACAATTACTTGAAGAATAACTGACTGCAAATGCTCGACTAGACCTGGTTCTCAAAACCATTACTACCACTTCTTCTAAGCCTTCTTCTTCAAGTGCCCCCAGGATTATATTCATGTCCAGCTATTTTTGCTCTAACACTTTGTGGCTATTGTTTTCTTTCTGTTTGCCTTATTTTTGTGATGGCATGCTGGAATTCACCATTATTGCTCCTATCTTGCTCAATCCATTGTTAATAGTAATGAAATAGCTCCTCTTTTTGTATGTACATTGTTGTTTTCCTCTGGCTTCTCATATCTGTCATGATATGTGCACATATGTGGCATGAATTAGCTGCGTTAGACTTCTTTATGCTGATTATCTGATTGCGTTGCTTTTTAATGATGCCAAAAGGGGGAAGATTAAGGGATCTTAGATAAAGGGGGAACTTGCATAAAGATTAAGGGGGAACTTGCGTAGACTTGTGTAGTCCTGTTTTATCTGGTTGTTCGCTCTAATCAAATAATATCATCCACGCCTAAGTTTGTCATCATCAAAAAGGGGGAAATTGATGGGTTCTCAATATCTTTGCCTTATGCTTCTGATGTTTTGATGATCCAACAAACTTGTCGTGAAGAACAAGATAGAGAACCTGACCTACATTTCAACTGTCCTGGTCCATGAACGACCTCAAGGAGGAACACAACAGGGACCTGGTGACTTGGTCCCTTAGGGTTCTCTGACAGATTTTCAAGTCAGTGACTGTCCGCAACTGTACAAAGAGGAACACAACAAGGACCTGGTCTCTTAAGGTTCCTGGCAGAAGTACAAGTTAACTAAACAATCGGAACGAAACAGTGGAAAGTGACTATCTCGTAAATGTCACAGAAGAGGAACACAACTGGGACCTGGTCCGTTAGTGTTCTCTGACAGAAGTACAAGTCCACTATCCAGCTGGAACGCAACTGCACAAAAGTGACAGTGCAGCAGTCACTTCTCACTAGGAAGAAGCGTACATCAAGAATTGACATCACTACCCATTGTGATTTCTTTTGTGATATAACAACCTGATGCCATACACAACACCGATGTTGCATTAAGTAATATTCTCTCAAGCATAACCGCGTTCATTCAGCTTTGAAGTCACTGGTGTGTCAAGAACAAAAAGACAACTCCACTAAGGATCTATTTCTTAATGAGTTTATGCACATCCGTAGTTGAGTTGTAATCTTGTTATTTGCTCTTGATTGTATTTCCTAGTTTGCTTTCTTAGAATCTGTCTTAGGAACAAACCAAAATTCGTAAACTTCCGAGTTTATGTTGTGACTAGGAATAGCATAAGTTTAAAGCCTTTGTAACTAGGATAGTTATAGAGTGGCTTGTGGTGGTGCATCACAAGTTAGTTAAAGTCTTTGCAATCGGAGTATTGCAAAGTGGTTTGTAATAGGGAGATTGCAAGTTAGTAAAGTGAAAAGCCTACAAGAGTAGGTCGTGGTTGATCCCCTTATGTGGGATTTTTCCACTTAAAAATCCCTTGTCTTCTTTACTTCCTGTTTTATAGCATTCTTAGCATCATCTCATATTGGACCAGGTACTCTATAGTTTGGTGGACTCATATAAACTAACACTTTCAATATGTTGTGCATACAATTAGAAACATGCACAAATGTTTTTACAATTTTTTCTACAATTTTTAAGGCCTTAAATCCATTTATTTCTGCATTTTTAATTACATAAATGTTCAAAATTATCCCTCATATTACTTTATGATGATTTAATCATCTAAATTCATCATTTAGGCTCATATAAGTGTTCAAATATTTTAATTGCATTTTTTACAATTACATTTGCATTTTTAAGACTATAATTTCATATTTTACAATAATGGCCCACATATATGCATAACTACAATATCTATACAGAAAATGACTTTTTATATTTTTATAATATTAAGTAATTATTTTAAATCACCTTCATGCATAAAAATAATTTTTTGTCATTTAATTAGTTATTTTCATTTTATTTAGTAAACTGGTATTTAACAAATAGCCCCTAATTATACCCAAAATCGGACCTTCCCCAGCCTAATTTAATTTAATCTAAGCCCAAACCACCCCAGCCCAAAACCTAAAGACCTCTACCCAACCCAAACCCCTTCTAATCTTGGGTCGTTGATCTCTGAGATCAACGGCCCCCATTTTCCCTTTCCTTTTTTAACTCAAACAAGCCCCTAACCCTAGCCATTATCTAAAGATATCCGCCCTTGAATCCCCCTTCTTCTCCGGTTCTCTCTGAAACTAACCCTAACCCTAGCTCTGTCACCTAAATCTACCCCAAACCCTTCGATTATTACCCGTTCCATGGGGTTCCCTGGTGATTTGAGGCCCCAACCGGCCTCTTACCTCTTCTGGTTGTTCGATT
>NW_017683618.1:0-315 GCF_001879085.1 Nicotiana attenuata
AAACAGTTAAGAGGGAGGGGAGCATACTATGGGGGAGTACAGTCCGGATATAAAGTCAACAATTTACGTAAGAAACAGGGCAATAACAATAATTAATGAGAGCAGGAAAATCATCAGTTGCACGGCATCAACCTTCGTGCTTTTACTCTAATTCTCACCAAAAGCAATCAAATAAAGTGCACGGCATCACCCTTCATGCTTTCCCTCACGTAACTCTCATATCATGGCACGGAATTATCCTTCGTGCAATTATAATCAAATCAGAGCACGGAATGTCCCTTCGTGCATAAATAATACAAAACAGTGGCACGGAAT
>NW_017683618.1:4767-8325 GCF_001879085.1 Nicotiana attenuata
GCACCCTGAAGCTGGTCAAACAAATCATCAATCCTCGGCAGTGGATACTTGTTCTTTATCGTCACCTTGTTCAATTGCCGGTAATCAATGCACATCCTCATCGATCCATCCTTTTTCTTCACAAATAACACTGGCGCACTCCAAGGAGAAACATTAGGCCTGATAAAACCCTTTTCTAGCAAATCTTACAACTGGTCCTTTAACTCCTTCAACTCTGGCGGGGCCATGCGATACGGCGGAATAGAAATGGGCTGCGTGCCTGGGGCCAGATCAATACAGAAGTCAATATCCCTGTCGGGCGGCATACCCGGCAAGTCTGAAGGGAAAACCTCGGGGAACTCCTGAACTATAGGAATAGAGTCAATAGAAGGGACCTCTGTGCTGGAATCGCGAACATACGCCAGATAAGCTAAACACCCCTTCTCGACCATACGTCGAGCCTTCAAATATGAAATAACACTGCAGGTGGCATGTCCTGGGGTCCCTCTCCACTCCAATTGGGGCAAATCGAGAAAAGCCAAGGTCACGGTCTTGGCGTGACAATCCAAGATAGCATGATACGGGGACAACCAATCAATCCCTAATATAACGTCGAAATCCACCATGTCTAAGAGCAATAAATCAACACGGGTCTCAAGACCCTCAAACACTACCACACAGGAAAGATGAACTCGGTCGACCACTATAGAATCACCCACCGGTGTAGATACATAAACAGGAATACCCAAAGCATCACTAGGCATAGCCAGGTAGGGTGCAAAATAAGACGACACATATGAATACGTAGACCCAGGTTCAAATAGCATTGAAGCATCCCTATCACAGACCAGAATAGTACCTGTAATAACAACATCTGAAGACTCAGCCTCTGGCCTGGCTGGCAAAGCATAACACTGGGGCTGGGCCCCACCTCCTGAACCATGTCTCTGGGACGAGCTGCTACTGGCTGACCCCTACCTCTGCCGGTCCGAGCTCCACCTTTACGGTCTCTACCTCCACCTCTATGATCCCTACCCCCGCCTCTAGCTGGCTGGGCAAGCTGTGGATCACCTGGTGCCTGAATCATGGGGCGAGGACCCTGCTGCTGAGAGCTACCCGAGGCTCGAGGGAAATCTGACAATGTGACTCGGGTCACCACAACCATAACAAGCCCTCAGCTGCTGAGACTTCTGGCCCTGACGACCTGTATGTCCTCCCCGGAAACTCTGAAGTGGCGGTGCACTGATGGGCTGCTGATCAGAATAATGCTGCTGAGAACCACCACCGCCTGGAGTACCATGAGAGACTTGGAGTGCTGACTGAAAGGGCCTCGGTGAATGGCCTCTACCATAAGAATCCCTACCTCCAGACGAGGTACCACTGAACCTACCAGAATGACGAGGCCTCTTATCCGACACCTGACCACCTCCACGTGCAAGAGCCATCTCTACTCTACGGGCCGCATTGGCCGCCTCCTGAAAAGAAATCTCACTACCAGCTCCCATAGCCATCTGGAGACGGATCGGCTGAATCAACCCATCAATAAACCTCCGCACCCTCTCTCGCTCTGTGGGTAGTATAACAATAGCGTGGCGTGCCAAATCAATGAACCGAATCTCATACTGTGTAACTGTCATGGAGCCCTGCTGAAGGCGCTCGAACTGCCTGCGTAGTGCCTCCCGCTGAGTGACTGGGAGAAACTTCTCCAAAAATAACTCTGCAAACTGATCCCATATCAATGCTGGCGACCCTGCTGGTCTGGATAAACAATAGTCCCTCCACCAAGTCTTGGCGGATCCTGCAAGCCGAAAGGTGGCGAAGTCGACCCATTGGTCTCCATAATACCCATAGTCCTAAGGATCTCATGGCAGCTAAATAAGAAGTCCTGTGGATCCTCTGAAGAAGTACCGCTGAAGGTGGTGGTGAAAAGCTTGGAGAACCTATCAAGCCTCCACAAAGCATCTGAGGACATAGCCGCTCCATCGCCGGTTTGAGTCACAATACCCGGCTGAACTGCCACAGCTGGCTGAACTACTGGAACCTGAGCCTGGGGAGCTACCTTCTCCGGAGTACGTGTAGCAGGAGTCTGAACCCCTCCTCCAGCCTGAGAAGTGGCTGGTGCTACTGGAAGCAAACCCGCTCTAGTGACGCTCTCCACAAAGCCTACCAATCTGACCAGAGCGTCCTGAAGAACTGGGGTGGCTGTGAACCCCTCTGGGACTTAAGCCGGGCCCACCGGAGCTGCTAGGGCTGGAGCCTCCTCATCATAACCAACATGAGGCTCCACCTCTGGGACTGCTGCTCGGGGCTGAGCTCTGCCCCGGCCTCAGCCTCTGCCCCTCGCAGGAGCTGCTGCTGGGGGCTCGGGCTGCTGCGCGGTAGAAGAGGAAGCACGTGTTCTTGCCATCTGCGAAAGAACAGAGTAGAAAGACAATCAGTATTTGAGAAACAAAATCGCACGACAGGAAAGAACAAAAGTGAAACTTTTCCTAACTCCGTAGCCTCTGGGGGATAAATACAGACGTCTCCGTACCGATCCCTCAGACTCTACCAAGTTTGTCCGTGAGTAGCGAGACCTATGTAACCTAGAGCTCTGATACCAACTTGTCACGACCCGGATTTCCCACCATCGGGAGTCGTGATGGCGCCTACTGTTGGAGCTAGGCAAGCCAAACATTTAAGCATTTTCGGATAACAACACAACAATAATAAAATAACGAGTCTTTAAATAAATGCGGAAGTCTTTTAAAACATAAATAACTGAAAATCCAAAATGCGGAAGTCTAATATTTCACTACCCAAGACTGGAGTCGCTATCTCACGAACTACTAAAGAGTGCTACAAACAAGTCTGAATAGGAAATGCATAAATGTGTGTCTCGGTACAATGAAAACAAACTGAAAACATAGAAAGGGACTCCGGCCCGCGAACGCCAGCTAGGCTACCTTGTAAGTCCCTGGACTGAAGTCAGCTCCCGATCAATATCCTACTGCTGTGGTCCAAAAGCTGCTCCGGTACCGTGATCTGTGCAAAAGAGCACAGAAGTGTAGCATCAGCACAACCGACCCCATGTGCTGGTAAGTGCCTGGCCTAACCCCGGCGAAGTAGTGACGAGGCTAGACAGGACTACCAAACCAACCTGTGCAGTTCAATATATATATATGCAATAAAAGGAAAGAACAAAGAAATTAAACAGTTAAGAGGGAGGGGAGCATACTATGGGGGAGTACAGTCCGGATATAAAGTCAACAATTTAAGTAAGAAACAGGGCAATAACAATAATTAATGAGAGCAGGAAAATCAACAGTTGCACGGCATCAACCTTCGTGCTTTTACTCTCATTCTCACCAAAAGCAATCAAATAAAGTGCACGGCATCACCCTTCGTGCTTTCCCTCACGTAACTCTCATATCATGGCACGGAATGATCCTTCGTGCAATTATAATCAAATCAGAGCACGGAATGTCCCTTCGTGCATAAATAATCAAAACATGGCACGAAATGACCCTTCGTGCAATTATAATCAAAACATGGCACAGAATGACCCTTCGTGCAAATATAATCAAAACATGGACACGG
>NW_017683619.1:0-8325 GCF_001879085.1 Nicotiana attenuata
CCGAGGGAGTCAACAGCCTGAATATGTCGGGTTGGCTTAAGCTCGGTCAGAAGCCCAATTATCGGGTTCGATGAAAGCCACACCGACCAACACGGGGTTCGCGAAAATGCTTCATCAGCGGTCGACAACAAACAAAGGCTTGCAACAAACGTAAGGATATATCGGAAAAGGGCAGGGACTGAAAGCAGAAAACCAGTAAAAAACATATTTATATTTGTATAAATCCTTATATACAATTGTATCTTACATGAATACAAAAGCTTCTTTTACAAAGGGAAAGAATACAGGCAGCATACAAGTCCAAAAGAGAACATCCTACGTGTAGCGCTTCCGAAGTCATCCTTCTGGTCATATGACCGCAAAGGCAATATCTTCCAAGTCCGGCCCCCGCCATGATCTCATCCCTACCTTCCCGAAATGGCATCTTCAAAAGGAAGCCGGGAGAAGAGCAAAATGACGAAGGGATACCAGAGGAAGGCGAGAAGTGGCTGGGCGAAAAATTCGGCTAGCGCGGACTCCGCCTGCATATTTCCCCCGAAGCCACTTCACGAGATGTCGCCTCGGCCCGGAATGCAACGGCCGAGTGGAGCCAATCACCACATCCCCTGAAATCCAAAGGGGATGTAACACGTTGGGCCGGTGAAGGAGGGTGAGCAGCGGTGTATAATCCGATCCCCCTCTTGAGCAGCGGTGGATAACCCAGAATCTTTCTCCAGATCAAGGGACACCGACCTCCTATGTCGCTATACCAAGCCAGCAACGACAGCAACAACAACAACAACAACAGTAACAACAATAACGACATCACAGTAGGATAAGCCGGTCCTGTCCAGGAAAGCTCGAGGGCTGGCCCATGCCTTGACCGACGAAAGATCTTAAGGCCATAGGCCCCAAACATTAAAGAGCAACAAAGGCCAAAAAATGGCAAGGAAAGCAAGGAAAGCATGTATCGAAGGAGGCCTCCTGAATAAAGAACTAATCGCAAGGGAGCCCCATATGTATAGAGGGAATAAACAAAGTAACCGACGGTGCCATTATCACCCTCGAAAAGCGTAACGACAGACAAAATTAATGCGTTCATAGAAGATGAAACGATAGCGACCAAATGGCGGCACAGAGTGGCAACAACGACGATGCGGCCCCAAAAAGCGAGGGATCATAATACCTTCGAAAGGTTCTAAAGAAGCGGGAAGGAAAAATGCCTCGACTTCTGTGGAGAAAGGTTGAGCCATCGGTGTAATGGCATATCTAGGACCTCGAGGAGGAGCGTCAAAAAACATTTCTTATCACTTCCCTCTAAGAAACGCGGAGACTATCTGTATGCGGGGAAATCGGGAGACCAATTTTCCTCGACATAGTGTTTCGAAGAGCAAATCCTGAAGGCACAGGATCTCGGTTCGGTTCCCCCTCGAGACCTAGCCGATGCCTTGCCCAAATCGAGCACCGATTAAGACCCTGACGGGAGAAGATATTCCCCGAGGGATGTGACTGGGGCCCGTGAGACTTCTCCAAACGTCTCGACGCCAGTTCTCCTACAAAGAAATGCAGGCTGTCACATCTCGTTATTTTATTGTATTTGTTTGTTAAATTAAGTTTGGACGCCCCCCTTTCTTTCTATAAAAGAAGGGTCACCAACACCTTGTAGGATCATCTCTTGTTGGCTTTACAAAGAAAGCAATAATATTCTCTCTCTCTTTCTCTAAATTCCTCTCTGGTTTTAAATCATATTCACCGATAGCTATTCTCTCGATTTGTCTATTATATCTCGAGATCGTCTTCAACATTTTATTGTTTCTTGACCTGTTCTTCAAACATTTCGCTCAAACTTGATCATATAAAGCCTTACTTGCTTGTATATTTATCTGTTATTACCTTCCCAACTACCCTCGATAGGCCCGAGGTAGGCACAAGGTCTAGTCCCGAGGTATTTATTGGCTTGTCCTAAGCTCGGAAATGCCCCTACTGGTTCGATTATCGTTTTGGCTAGCTCGATCTTTATTATTTTACTTCACGTTTAGCACTGCTCACCCTCTCAAACTAGCTCGGGAATAGATCACGTATTTTTAGAATCCCATTTTTACAAATTTAATTGTTGTTACCATTTTCACGGTAAACAAAATTATCCCAAGGGAAAGGTGTTAGGCACCCCTCAGGATCCACTAGTGTGGTTCTCAGCCAGACAATTATTGTTAATTTGAGGTGCAATTAACATAGAAGCAGATAAGGCTCAAATAAGAGGGGATTTCAATACATAATGGTTCAGAAGTAGACAAAGTTTGAAAGAATAATTAAAAGAGCTGATCTTTAAATAAGAAATTACAATGCTAATAGAGAATAAAGAATAAAAGGAAGGGGATCCTAGGTTTATTAAAAATATGGATCACATCAATGCAATACCCGGTAATCACTCCTCAAGAGAGGGGCTACACGTGGTATTAACGCACCGGTCATCATATCCATATCTACCCTTACCACCCCATTAAGGCATTAAAGCGCGGATTGGTCTCGATCACTTATTGCATGCTATTACCCGTCCCATTCCTATCAGTCCCGGAGGCACTTAGGACTACTAATCCTAAAAGGGAGGGATGTTAGGCTTATTTGAGGTTTCAAAGGTTAAAAATTCTAAGGCGACATACAAAACATATAAAGATTGCACATTAGAGGGGAAACACATAAACATAGAAGGATCAAGTATACCTCCTCCAAACACAAACAATCCAATAACATGGCTTAAACAAATGAGTAAGATCTGATTCTAAAAATATGCTTGAAGGAAGAAGAGATTGTTGTATTGCAGCAGGCCTGGCTTATTGCATGACTCAGTTAGAAGACAGAATCGGGCCTGCCTACTGATTGTAACACTTAAACAAATAACAGAGGCGAGTTCAATTGTATTTATATTGCCAAAGGTTTGCCTAAGCGTTTAGACGGGGTCCTATAGGCATGATATCTACTTGGTTCAGAAGGTGGTAAGACAATAAAACTTAAAACGAATTGTTTGATATCCCATAGGCAGGCTTGCTAAACCTTATTAAGCAAGGGATTCAGATTATTGAAAAGAGGTTCAGAATGGACAAAATTAAATTAGACTGGTTACAGATTCTGCAGGTGATAGTATCTGATTTTAATCCCTAGGAGCATGATATCTAACATTGACTGTGAACGAAGCGTATCAGATTTGTTTAAGAATCCCTATGGGCATGATTTCTATGTGTTGTTGATTTTAGGCCCTTATAGACATGATACCTAACATTGCGTGTGAGTGGAAACGAATCAGGATTGTATTTATGAACACCTATAGGCATGATTTCTGTATGTTACTGATTTCAGTATGCTACTGAGTTATAATCAATTGGGTCCTAAAACAGGATATCTAAACGGTGACAAATGTGCAGAATTTTAGATGATCCCCATAGACAGGTTATCTATATGAAGTTGAATAAGAAGTCCTATAGACATGGCTTCTGAACATAGTTTGCCGCATTAAAATACCCTATAGGCATGGCTTCTAAACATAGTTTGAATATGTAGAAATTAAAATAGTCCTATAGGCATGTTTCTAAATGCAGCTTGAACATGCAGAAATTCAA
Organism: Nicotiana attenuata; assembly: GCF_001879085.1. Classification (NCBI taxonomy): domain Eukaryota; kingdom Viridiplantae; phylum Streptophyta; class Magnoliopsida; order Solanales; family Solanaceae; genus Nicotiana; species Nicotiana attenuata. The sequence goes on from NW_017683619.1 coordinate 3,594, forward strand.
ATAGTCCTATAGGCATGGTTCTACCCTTGACATGCATAAATACTCAACCCTTTTCACAAGCCAGCCCCAAGTGTTCATTACAAATTATTTACAAATCAGGAATAATAAATTACATCAAAAATACATAAAATACAACTAGAGAAGGCCCGATTCTTGGTTCCTCCCCGAGCTATGGAATAACTGCCTTAAGATGCCATTGCTTCAAAGCCTTTCTCAAACTTGAGTGTGTCAGAGTTCCCTAAGAGCCTCAATGGGACCCCGGGCAGTGCTCACACCCAAATTACATCACCAGAATAGGGACAAGTGCAGTGTGGAAATGCCAGTCCTCATGTGTCCAAGTTCAGAGGGAGCTCATGGGTCCCAAGGCAAGGCTCACATGAGGGGGGCGGAACTTAAGTCTAAGAGAGAGTGGAAGTACAGAAACTGAGTTTTAAAAGCTGTGTGACCAAAGAAGAGGAAAAGGGGGATGGGAGACAGCCATTAATACTTTAAAGAGTTGATAATTTCACACCAAAGGGGCAGGAGATTGGGAATCCATTACAAGGGCCTATATATTTAGGCATGAGTCAATTCTGGGCATACACAGCAACAGAGGTGCTGTCATGCTCGTAAATCAACCAGAACACACACATATAAGGGTAACATAGAGGTAATGATCCTAGGAGGACCAAGTTTGAGTCATGTTCAGCAATATTTGATGCTGTCATGCCCCAAACAAACCATAAGTATCAAACACATTGGGGTAGGGATTTAGGATTCATAATACATTGATTCAGAACAGGAGAAAAGATATTACAGCATGCTAAATAAAGGTACTGAAATAGATACAAGCAGTAGGCAGACAAGAATGCAAGAACATTAGGTAACCATGTTGTTGTTGAGGCTGAAAACTTAATTAGAACGTACCAATTCAAAGAAGGCAAAATGTAGTAAAGAAAAGTAGCAGGACTTTGAAATATAGCTTTGGCTTTCAACCAGCTAAACAGGCCACAGTACAAGTAGTAAAGCAAGAGAGAGTGTTTTGAGTGTAAGTGTGAGTTCAGAACTAATAGTGTTCGTGTGTATGTTAATGAGAGAGTATACATATATAGTAGTTCGAAAACCATGTAAAATAAGGCAAGAGTTACAATTGTATAATAATTATGGAACCAAGTACTAATCAGAATCAAATCAATGCAAGTACTCCTTTAATTAAGGGGCAATCAACCAACGGTAAGGGGCAGAACTTGTTTAAAGAAAGAAATCAAGTAGAGCATCATGTACAGAATAGACAATTATGTGTAAGTGCATAGGGGTTCAATTAAGGAAACAACTAATGGAGAATCAGTACAATACTTGGTTAACTAAATAAGGTAAGAAACACAATAAAATTGCAGAATGTGGAGACAATCGAAAATTAGCACATGGTAAATCAGGGAATCAAGGATTCGAAATTACTGATTTAAGGAGAGTAACATGGGTTCCCATGAATAAGCAAATAAACCAAGTTAAAATAGGAGAATCGAAAGTCTAAAGAGAAATTTTCAAATCAAGCCAAGAAACAGGGAGCTCAGAGTCAATCAAAGAGATAGTCATGAGTCATGTTTTTAACATATAAATAGAGTGAAGTGAGTAACCAAACATAGCAAGCAAAGGGGCAAGTCTTGACCAGTCAAGACGAACACAAGCACATAGAGCTAATGTAAGTTAGGCATAAGGAACTTAGTAGAAACACATTCGAAGTGAGATAGTCAAAGAAACTCAAACAAAAGCAGGCCAGTCACAAAATGAAACGAAGAAACCTAGAAGAATTAGGGCTTTCAACATAGGCGAGGTTAAAGAGAAGACAGAAACCCAGAATCAGAAGAATTGCACCAAGGGAACAAGAGATTTCGAAAAGAACTTCTACACTTAAACAAACAGTCTCAGACCCAAAACCATAAGATTTTCAACAATAGAAGGGTTTTAAAAAGAGGATAAACAAACAGATCGGACAAAAACTCAGGCAAACAAACATTCGCTTAATAAACAATCAAAAGAAATTAGGGGTCTTAACAAGCAAACTCAGGCAGAAGGATAATACGAGCAAACACAGCAAGACATATCAAAAAATCAGAGAAAGGTTTCGAAATAACTTAACAAAAACCCTAATCGAAAAGATAAGGAGTTTTGAAAGCGGAGCTTTAAAAGAAACTTCGAGAAAAACGCTTAAAAGTTCAGAGCAGACATAGGTCTGAAACAAATCTAAGAGGAGTCGAGAGAACCTTGAAGGTTAGGGTTTCAGAGGAACCCCAAGTGGTGAGAAAGGCTTTGAAAACCATCGATTTAAGCAGGAGAGTCAAGAGTCAGACTTGAACAGCCATGGCTGGCCGGAGAAAGGTCAAAGACGACCGGAGAACAACCATAAACCGGAATTGACCAAGGTCTGGACCAAGCTTTTTCAAGATCTAGCCTTGAAACCATAATAATCGAACACGTAGAAGCCATGGTGTCGACGCCCCCTTTTTCCCAAGAAATCGGGGTTACGACATTTTTTTGGAAAAGACAACTCTATTCCCGTTTGGGAATTGGGTTTTGGAATTGAAGAGTCGCCACCTAATGATTATAGTGCATTAGGACACTTAAAGGAAGAATTTGAGATGAAGAACCAGAGTTCGGGTAAGGGCTAGAAATTATCTCGAGAGGAAGGTGTTAGGCACCCCTCAAGATCCACTAGTGTGGTTCCCGGCCATGTTATAGTTGTGACTTTAAGCAAGCAAGCATAAGTAAACAAGCAAGAATTATAAATACGAGGGGGTGTTCATATAATCGTTGCAAATAATTTGAAACTAAAACGAAGTTAAAGAGGCTGAAATTTGGCGAAGAAAGTAGTTTTAAAATTCAGAATAAACGAGTGAAAAGAGGGAGAAATTTTACATAATTGTTGGAAGTAAAAGTTAAAGAAGCTGAAATTTGAGAAAAAGCAGTTTTCGAAATAAACAAGTAAAAAGATAAAGGGGAGAGGGGGTCCAATGTTTATAAATAATATGGATCACCCCACACAACACCCGGTAACCGTTTATACACGTGGTGTTATCGCGTGGTCATCATATCCATATCTACCCTTCCCACCCCATTAAGGTATTAAAGCGCGGAATGTCTCGTTACTAATTGCATGCTATTACCCGTCCCAATCCTATTAGTCCCGGAGGCATTTGGACTACTACTCCTAAAGGGAGAGGGGTTTGGGGCCTTTTGAGAGTTTTAAGGGACAAAATACTAAGACGTCAATCAAAACATATAATACAAGTAAAGGGGAAAGCAAATAAGCAAGTAGGGCTTAAATAAACCTCCTAGAATCAGATAAAGCCATAGAGTTTAGCATGTCTTGCACATACTGGTTTGGTCTTATATTAAATTAAAGCGATGAGCGGACTGGTTCAACACATATTTTTAGATAGGAAGTCTGCATTAGGCTTACTCGAATGCAGTTGTTTAGGACATGATCCAGTTGATTAGTTAACCTTTTTTGTCTATGTGTTGGATAGAACTACTGATTTTAAAACACAAGCTGATTTTAAAAGAAAATTTCAGAGTAACAAAAAGTTTCAGAAAAGGGTACGTGGTTTAACAACTAAACGAGTTCCAGAATGCAGATCGGTTGGGAAATGTTTACCGGAGTTCATGCGAGTAGGTTTAGAAAGAAAAGTCGTTTGTTTTAGTAAAATCAACACTGTTTTGAAAAAGTGAGACAATTTTTTGGTTTCGAAATCCCTATAGGCATGCTTTCTATACGTGATACCTTTTTAAATACTAATGGAAGCCTTGTAAACAAAGATATCTACATATGCCATTTTATTATTAAACCTATCTGTTTGCCTAATGATGCTATTATATGCAGTGATGCAAACCCCTATAGGCATGGTATCTACATGCGTAGTTGCAGAATTCAGAAGTTAAATCCTATAGACATGCTTTCTACGTATGAAATTGCACAAATTAGATACAAAATCCTATAGGCATATTTTCTACCCTTTGTGCATAAAAGTAACCCCTCCCTTTTTCACTAAATCCCCATGAGTTTATACAATTTATTACAGACCAGTAGAACAAAACTAAAATTAAAAGTACATCAGAAATTATCAGCTGCATCCGAGGGACCTAATTCAAACTTAGTGTCTAATAATATGAGATTGAACCACTTCCGAGATCAAGATTTCCAAGCCTTCTCTTATCTAGGGTGTTTCAGAGATCCAAGGAGTTTCAGGAACCCCAGGCAGTGCTTACACCCAAGATATTAATTAGAATGAGTTATAGTGCAGTGTGGAAGAGCCAACCCTCAGGTGTCCAAGTTTAGAGGGAGCTCAGGGGTCCCAAAGCAAGGCTCACAAGAGAGGGGCAGAACTTAAATTCTAAGAATGAGTGCAAGTGCAATAGGAGGGGGGGGGGAATGCCAAGGCAGGCTGGTGGTTATACCTAACCATGAGGTAGGCTGGGACACCCCTGACCAAGCCTTTTACAGCCAGCAAATAAGAGCACAGACCTATTGAAGGTCAGACTATGGTCTAGATAGTGATTAGGACACTGCCAGACCAAGGTCTTAAGCTCAAGATACATATAAAGGGGAAAGAGGAATGGGAATTGAAAGAGTTTAGGACTCGGGGAGTCCAGTTCATATACATGAACAACAATGTCAAGTGTTGTCATGTTTCTGAACCATAACTCAACATACAAAAGGGACTGGGGGATAGGGATTCATGTAGAGCATAGCAAA
>NW_017683620.1:0-8324 GCF_001879085.1 Nicotiana attenuata
AACTTTGGGAAGATTCATTTCTAAATCATCGGAAAAATGTTTTAAATTCTTCTCAGCCCTTAAGAAGCGGGATCATTTTGAGTGGAATGAGGAATGTCAACAAGCACTTAGGAATTTGAAAATATACTTATCAAATCCACCTTTGCTAGCAAAACCAAAGGCTGGGGAGAAACTTTTCATCTACCTTGCTGTTTCAGAAGTTGCGGTAAGCGCTGTTTTGGTTCGAGAAGAACAAGGTAAACAATCCCCTATCTATTATGTTAGTAAATCTTTGTTAGATGCAGAGACACGGTATCCACAATTGGAAAAACTAGCACTTGCTTTAATCATGGCATCTAGAAAGTTAAGACCATATTCTCAATGTCATCCCATTGTTGTAGTGATTGCATACCCCTTACGCAATATATTGCATAAGCATGAATTATCAGGGAGGTTAGCTAAATGGCCATAGAGCTAAGTGAATATGAAATCACGTACCTACCTAGAAAAATAATAAAATCCCAAGTATTAGCTGATTTCGTGGCTGACTTTAGCCAAGGGATGCAATTAGAAGCAGAAGAAGTACAGATACTTAATGGGGCTAATCCAGGAACATGGACCTTATTCACTGATGGCTCATCTAACGTAAAAGGTGCAGGATTAGGAATTGTCTTAGTACCACCTACGGGTGAAACTATTAGGCAAGCTATTAAATGTCATTCCATAACTAACAATGAAGCAGAGTATGAAGCTGTGATTGCAGGTCTAGAATTAGCACGAGAACTTGGTATAAATCAAGTAGTGATCAAAAGTGATTCGCAACTCGTGGTTAATCAAATGCTGGGGACTTACACGGCTAGGGAAAAAAGGATGCAACAGTACTTGGAAAAGGTACGGGAACTGATAAAGCAATTCCAAACTTGGAAGGTCATACAAATACCAAGGGATTAAAATGTTGAAGCAGATGCCTTAGCCAATCTCGCACCCGCAGCTGATGTGGCAAATGATGCAAACGCCTCGGTTATACATTTATTTCACTCAGTTCTCGAACCTGATAAGAATGAGGTAAATTTTAACAATTTAGCTTGGGATTGGAGGAACGAAATTGTTGCTTTTTTACAGTATGGTACCGTCCCTGATGACAAGAGACAAGCGCATGCACTTCGAAAAAAGGCTGCTCGTTACTGTTTAAAACAGGGGAATCTTTATCGTAAAATGTTCGGTGGTCCCTTAGCAAGATACCTCGGACCTTCTCAAACGGAGTATGTAATGAGGGAAATACATGAGGGGCATTGCAGGAATCATGCAGGAGGAAGATCATTGGTGAGAACCTTGATTAGAGCAGGGTACTATTGGCCCAAAATGGAAGGAGAAGCGGAGAGTTTCGTGGCTAAATGTGATAAATGCCAGAGGTACGGTAACAATATGCACAGACCAACAGAATTATTACATCCAGTCATTGCGTCGTGGCCATTTATGAAATGGGGGATGGATATAGTAGGACCGTTACCTCAAGCGAAAGGACAGGTAAAGTTTCTGCTCGTACTTACTGATTATTTCACTAAATGGGTGGAGGCAGGAGCATTTAAACATGTGCGAGAAAAGGAGTTTAAGGATTTCATTTGGCGAAATATCATCTGCCGATTTGGTGTACCAAAGGTAATCGTATGCGACAATGGCCCTCAATTTATCGGAGCTCAAGTCACAGAGTTTTTTGAGAGTTGGCAAATTAAAAGGATTACATCTACACCTTATCATCCAGTGGGTAATGGGCAAGCAGAATCAACAAACAAAGTCATAATCAACAATTTAAAGAAACGATTAGATGAGTCAAAGGGTAATTTGCCTGAAGTGTTACCCGGAGTTTTATGGGCATATCGCACAACAACAAAAATGAGCACAGGTGAAACACCCTTCTCTTTAGTCTATGGAGCTGAGGCACTAATCCCGGTTGAAATAGGAGAACCAAGCACAAGATTCTCACAAGAAGCACAAGAGTCTAATGATAAAGAGATGCGGGTCAATTTGGATTTATTGGAAGGCAGGAGAGAAGCTGCGTTAATAAGAATAGCAGCACAAAAACAAGTGATCGAACGATATTACAACAGGAAAGCATGCCTGAGATACTTCAAAATTGGGGACTTCGTGCTTAAAAAGGTTTTTCAATCTACAAAGGCAGCCAACGCGGGTAAACTAAGTCCAAACCTGTGAAGGACCCTACAGAGTTCGAGATATTGCAGGAAAAGGAGCATATGAATTGGAAACGATGGACGGAAAGGTGCTTCCTTCACATTGGAATGTTGTTCATTTGAAGAGATACTACTTCTAAGGAAAAACCCACGGTCAGGTATCACCATGTTTTTATTTTTTGAATTGTTAAAATTTTACTAACGATTTTAGATGATAGGCAAAACGCTAACCCGTACTAAATGATGAGTCACGACCTGTAAGGCAAAATGGAATAAACTAAATTCCTGGCCCAGGGTTACAATTATTCTGATAGAAATATAAACGGGTTAAGCAGTATTCATCTATAATCGCACCCCCGAGTCCCGTATGTATTTCCTTTTCAGGAAAAGGACCAGGTGAAAGAGACTATCAAGTGCTCGAGGCTTCATACTTCAACACTCAAACACTTGGGGGACTACATAGTATATACAGTCACGTGTATAAAAAGGCAAAGAAGATTGAGGAAAAATCAAGCCTAGAAGAGTCAAGTACGGAGTGAAAGTTACGAAGTCATGGCATTCATCATAGTGTTCTTTCCGATGAGAACAATGGCATTCATCATAGTGTTCTTTCCCATGAGAACAATGGAGTCACCTCTCAAACCCTTCCTAATGTTTTGGAGCTAAGGGGACCAATGTACCTCAAAACGGTCAGGGTAAAGACTATGTACTAAAACGGGTTATAAGGAAAACCCCTGTATCTGTTGTTCTTCTTTTGTATAAATCTGTTACAAGGAAAACAGTTACGAGAAAGTTATAGATGTAATTCAAATACATGTAAAGTATTACTCAAAACTTGTCAAGGTTCAGAAATAAAAACTTGTCAAAGTTATTTCAAAGAAACATGTGTGTTCCTATTTCTTTTATCGTATGATAACACCATTATGAAGTTGAGACGTCTTCTTCATTAAGTGTCAAAATATAAAAGGGCCCTCTTTTATAAAACTCATTTTATTTAGTCATGAGATTAACAGAAGCATTTTCAAAGAACAAAAATGCAGACTATTCTTTAAGTCCTTGAAAATAAAAGGCAAGAATAGAACAGACGGAAGTTTAAATGATAACTTCTTAATATTTAAAACTAAAGACTAAGTATAAACTTAGTCATCGAACTGTTTATACAAAATGCCCCATGACAAGACTTGGTAACTTGTACTTCTAAAATCAACCCTCAAGTGATAACCAAGGGTTTGATTACAAAAAACTTTCAAAAGAATCCAAGAACTTTAAACATTGTTTTCCAAACAGGTACCTGCAAAAAGGGAATTTAAAGCAAATGTAAATATTTTCACTAAGAAGAAAGAACTGAGGAAGGATCATCAGCGGGCTCAACTGGAACAGCATCGTCAACAGAAGCGGGTTGGTCTTTAGTCACAACAATTGGAGCATCAACAGACGAAGTCTCAGCCTGGCTTGCAACAAGAGGTACAGTTGAGCTTGAAGAGGGTGCGGCACCCGAAGCAATTTCAGCGTTCATGGGAACTTCAACTGCGAGAGTCTCAGCCAAGGAAGTTTCAATCACGGGAGCTTCACTTACGGGAGCTTCAACTCCGGGAGCTTCAACTTCGGGAACTTCAATCGCGGGTGAAGGGAATTCCAGTGGTTGTTGAGCTTTTTCAATGGTGTCCATAACTTTAGCTAACTCTGACTCCAGATTGAAGTTTTCTTGGCTAGCTTCGACTAAAACATCACGACGAGAATTCAGAAAAAGCCCAGCTTACATCAACTGCAACCTTATCTTCAAGAAGCTCGTATTCTTGAGTCCTTCATTTTCATCCAAGGCTATGTTGTAAGAGGCTTGAATAGAGGCATGAGATTTTTCTAAGGCATGCACCTTGCCCTCAGAAGTTCGCAGATCTTCTTGTGTCTAAGTCAAACTCTGCATTAGATCTCCAGCATAAACTTCTTTTTGACTTAAAAGAGCTTTTAACTCTCTAATCTCGTCATTTGCCTTAGATAATTGCTCTGAGAAAGAAGACTCGAGACGCTCTTTTTCTCTCTCTGCCTGACTTGAAGAAGCCTTGACGACCGCAAGCTCTGAGGATAATGCTCTTACCTGCTGTTCCAGGTTATTCTTGTTCTCTTGCAAATCTTCTATAGTAATTTGAGCACTATCAAATTGCTCCTTCCAATTAGCTGCTTCCAACTGAGAGTCACGAGCTACCCTCTCTGAGTCAAGAACAACCTTTTCAGAGTCACGTGCCACCTTCTCTAATAGAGAAACTCTGCTCATCAGCTCTGTACCAATGAGATTGGCCTGGAAATGATAAGGGAGGAAAATAAGAATTCTAAAAAAAAATTGCAAAGTAAAGAAAGAAGGAAAATACCTTCAAGGTAGAATGAACTATGTCGTTCATCAAAGTCAGACAGCTATGACTATTCATTTTTTCTTTCTCAATTGGGCCAATTAAGGGCTCAAGCCAAACATCTGCCTGACCAGATTTCCTCAAAAGGCTGTTGTTAGCAGGAACTTCAATAGTCACGCTCCTCATAGCAACACTTCTACTCGTAGAACCCACTTCTGTATGATGGACAATAGGAGGAGGAACTGCCAAAGGAGGAGCGGTAGAAGAAGTAAAAACAGCAGAGGGAGGTACAAAAGCAGATGGAGCAGATAAGGAAGGAATCAAAGGCACGTCAGAAGAAGGTAAAGAAGGGATCAAAGGTACGGCAGGAGAAGTAAAAGAAGAATTGAAGATATGGGAGTTGAAGAGGAAGACAGGGGAAGTTCATCCAAAACAGGCCCTAACTCACCACTCTCGAAACCACTAACGAAAAGCTAGTTAATAGAGTCACGAGTGTCACGAGGGGTGACAACGTCATCATCAGAGACGAGATGAACAGGCCCGGTAGGAGAAAGATGAGGAGAAACTTCAGCTTCGTCAGAGATGATACGTCTCCTAACTCTTGGCCTTGTCATCAACGAACCATCTTCATCTTCTTCCTCGGAGTCATCTTCTTCAATGGTTTTTCTTTTCAAGAGTATATCCTGAGCCCTTTCTAAGGAAATTTGAGTTCCTGAAGAGGAACGAGAGGCCGCAACTGCTGCAGCAGTAACGCCTCGAATAGCAAATCCTGACAAAAAGAAGGATGAAAGTTAAAACAATAAATTTTTACATACGAGAAAGACAAAAACTCTTACCGTGAGTCTTCACTTTCCAACCGTAACGATTGGAAATATATTTCCAAGACCTAGCCTCCATAGGCGCGATCTTCAACAATTTATCTACCCAACCACGAAAATTGGGAACGTTCTCCACATCCCATGGTTGCTAAAAAAAAGGAGAAAAACAAAGTTAAAGAAATTGATAAACTCGAAAGAAAAAGGTACGAGAAAGGTGAGAAACTTACGTGCAAAATTCCACTTCTCAGGGAAGGGAATGTTTTCTCTACCCACTAAACCAACTGTGGGGGCAGCAACAAACCGGGCATACCAGCCACGGTCCTTGTCATCTTCTGGGCTCACCAAAACCCTCTTACTCCTAGCCACTAAGGTAAAAATGCCATTACGAAAAAACCTAGGGGAGTAGAGATGAATTAAGTGAGGTAAGGTAAAGTTAACATCTGCTAAATTAGCCAGATGTCTTAAACAAGCAACAGCCCTCCATACCAACGGGCCAATCTGTGCTAAACAGACTTTGAAGAAACGACAGAAATCGAGAATCACTGGATCGATAGCTGGTTTAAACCCAAGAGTAAAAGGGTATGTGTAAACAAAAGAAAGTCCAGTCATATAGGAAGTAATTGTTTGATTTGGATTGGGGATTACAATGGAAAAATCATCACTCTAGTGGCAATCTTTGCGGACTATGGGAGCTAAAACTTCTGTAATCAAAGTGGGGTAAGCATCGGCACGATCCAGACCCGAAACTTGGCTTTGAAGTGATCGTCTATCACGGTGAAAAGATAAATCGTTAGGGACTATCTCTTCTACCAAAGGCTCTTGTAATGGTTCAGAGGGTTCCTTGCCCTTAGAAGATGATTTTTAGGTAAAAGAACCTCTAGTTCTAGAAGAAGAACCAGGGCTAGGAGAAGGCATGGGAGAACCACCACCACGAGAGGATCCTAAACTACGAAGTCTTCCATCCCTTCTATGTCTAACATGGGCATTGGAAAAGTTGTCTAAAATAGGAACTCTCCTAGGGTTAGGGTTCGAAGAAGACATGAAGAAGAAGAAGAAGAAGGGGACAGAGATTTGCACAGTTCAAGTGTTCGAAAAAGTTTTGTGTGGTAAAAGGTAAAAGGTAAAATTATATTTATACTGATGGGCAACCGTCAAAAAGTGAAAATGCAGTAATGGAAGGGTCATAATAATGGTAATTGGTACTTCGTGAATAGTGGAGCTGTAAAAAAGGCCTTGAAAAGGGGTGCAAACTTCAGAATTGATAAGGAGTTGACACGTGTGAAGAGCATTAAATAGAAGTGACTATTGAAGCGTCAATCTTGTCATAGCATTAATGGTGACAAAAATTATCCTTTAATGAAATCCACTTCCCAAATATTCAACTGACGAATAAATGGAAAGTGGGGGGACTATTTATTGGGAAAAATTTAGTTTGCATATTGGTGATGACGTGTCATGACACGTAGACTGATCAAACAGTCAAAGATTTAAGGTTAGTTAAGAGGTACGAGCAACAACAGATACGAGCAAGGTGATAGAAGAGGCACGAGTAGTCACACAAACAATTCAACGCTCGTACCTATTCAAGTCATTTAAAGCTTAAAGATCGTGAAGAATCAAATGAATGAATCTGACAACAAATAAGAGTCCAGATACAGTATTTAATGAGTATTAAATACTGAAAACGTTAGAGAATATGTATGGAATATGTAACGTAGCATTTAAAGTTATTAATTGCTCATAATAGCCTTATTATGACAAAGGTCAGGCTCGTATCCCAAAGATAGCTATAAAAGGGAAGGAATAAACAATCGTAGGGACACAAAATACTATTGGAATATACTCTGATTTACTAGCTTTCATATCTTACTATTCTCAAATTTCTTTCTTTATATACTTTTGCGATTATCACTAACCCGTATTCTTCTAAATTCTAGCTTTGACTAAAAATCTATTTTTTGGTTAAACAGTTTTGTGGACCCAGATTTTTGTGGACCCAGAAGTGTAAGATTGGGGTCCAAAAATTTGTGAGACAAAAAGGAGCCTCACACAACTAATGTCAGTTGTGTGAGACACACAATAAAACTTCTCCTTGAACTATGTATAACATTAGTATTTTTCGGAATATGTGTATAAACAAGTATGTGTAAACCCCTGGTCAAATTAGCACTTTGGTTTAGTGGTAACACACTGCCCCTTTACCTTCAAGGTTATGGGTTGGACTCTTACTTGCTACTCTTTATTTTTTTAAATCAAATTTAAAAATGCTCATGTTTCTTCATTGTTACCTTTTTCTTCTTGGTTACTGTACTTCGGTCATTCTTTAAAGAGAAAGTTTTCAAATGTCATTATAAAAAAAATACTTTTAAAACCCATATCTATCTTGTTTGTCATTTAAAAAGCAAATTATGATTTTATATTATATTCACATGAGTTAGTTAAAACTATACTATGAGAATTCATTATGAATTGGCAAAGCTTACGCCGAAATGCAAACCTACGCAAACCTACCGCAAACCCTCATTCATTTATCGAGTTTGGGACCGGCAATGTGAGGAAACTCACACAAACAGAGTTGGCAAAAGCAAAAGACTAATAATACGAGAGAGCTAAGATGGAAGCTAAAAAGGCCATTAATGAAGCTAGTGATGGGGGAGGGGGCTCTAATTTTTTCGCATTCAAAGAGTAACCTTAGCTTCCAAATATACTAATGTTGTCATCGGAAGTAAAATTTCATTTTTGATTCGTAGTTTTCTTTTATACACCCTTAATTGATTTTTTTGTGCAATTTATTTCTGACATTTTCTTTAAGATAAAAACCTTATAAAACTACATAGCCATACATAATATCTTTTCTCCTAAAAATAAGTTGACTCTATTTACTAAATTCTGGATCAATTAATGTCAGTAAAGAACCAAACCAGGGTAAAAGAAATCCACTTCTCTCACTGTTCTGTCTCTAAGTTTTTTGAGTTTGATCTTTTTTTTTAAAA
>NW_017683621.1:0-8321 GCF_001879085.1 Nicotiana attenuata
AGGATTAGCCTCATGCCAATATGGAGGCAGGGATTAGCCTCATGCAAATATGGGGAGGCAAGGATTAGCCTCATGCGGGTATGGAGGCAGGGATTAGCCTCATGCAAGTAGGGAGGCAAGGATTAGCCTTATGCAAGTGAGGAGGCAAGGATTAGCCTCATGCAAGTGGGGAGGCAAGGATTAGCCTCATGCAAGTGGTGAGGCAAGGATTAGCCTCATGCAAGTATGTGGGACAGAGCTGAGTCCCATGCAGATAGGGAGGTAGGGTTTAGCCTCATGCAAACAGGGAGGCCAGGATTAGTCTCATGCAGATACGGAGGCAACGATTAGCCTCATGCAAGTGGGGAGGCAAGGATTAGCCTCATGCAAGTATGTAGGACAGGGCTTAGTCCCATGCAAAGAACGAGTAGCAAGTAAGAGTAGTATATGTCTTAGGTGGAGATATATTCGGTGTCTGATGGTCCAGTTCTTTACGTGTATATATTTGCGGATGCTATTTGTAAGTTTTATTGGGGGAGGTTGGTTCGTGCTTCTGCCCGCTAGCCTTGCTTTGCTCCGTTCTGGAGGTCTTTTGAGTTTCCTTGGGTAACACCTGACTGTTACGGAAATAGAGTTTTCGAAAATATGCAATTATTGATAAAAATAAAGTTATTTAGAAACATATTGAAATATCAAGTAGATTAGATGAACTAGTGACTGTAACACATTTCAGAGACACTGCAGCTTTCTTATGTTAGAATTTTGAGGGTCCTCTTCAAAATTCTGCCCCAGCTTGGTAGATGATCCTTCGACCGCTTGCGAGTAACGAGTCTTGTTGAACCTTCTTCGGAATTTTGAGAATCCTTCTCAAAATTCTGCCCCAGTTTCTTAACCGATTTCTGATCGTCTGATGTATGTTAGCGTTGGCTTATCTTGCTCCTGATGGGGGTCCTCCTCAAAATTCTGCCCCAGTTTCTGATCTTGGGGGGGGGGGGAATGGAAATTTTATTATGATATGACCGAACCCATAAGGCTGCCTACGTATCCCATCTTAAATGGGAATCAGGTTAAGCGTAGTTCAATTATATCAGATGAGTAGATGTAAATAGTCTAAGCATAATATCTTTTGACTGCGTCTGAATTAATTGGTTTTGGCCAGATTTCTCCGTCCATTTCTGTGAGTATGAGTGCTCCTCCTGTTAACACCCTGTGAACCATATAGGGACCTTTCCAGTTGGGAGAGAATTTCCCTTTGGCTTCATCTTGATGTGGGAAGATCTTCTTCAGCACCAGCTGTCCTGGTGCAAATTGCCTTGGTTTGACCCTTTTGTTGAAAGCTCTGGACATTCTATTCTGATAAAGTTGGTCGTGACATACGGCGTTCATCCTTTTTCCATCTATAAGGGTCAATTGCTCGTAGCGACTCATAATCCATTCTGCATTGCTGAGTTCAGCTTCCTGTATGATTCTTAAAGAAGGAATCTCTACCTCGGCTGGGATGGCAGCTTCTGTAGCGTAAACCAGCATGTAGGGAGTTGCCCTTGTTGATGTGCGAATTGTGGTGCGGTATCCCAACAGAGCAAAAGGTAGCCTCTCATGCAATTGTTTGTGGTTTTCTACCATCTTCCTTAGTATCTTCTTGATGTTTTTGTTAGCGGCTTCTACGGCTACATTCATATGAGGTCTATAGGCTGTGGAATTCTTGTGCTTGATTTTGAAAGTTTCACACATGGCCTTCATTAGATCACTATTGAGATTGGCGGCATTATCAGTAAAAATGGACTCGGGAACTTCGAATCGGCAAACAATGCGATCTTTCACAAAATCTGCGACGACTTTCTTGGTCACAGCTTTGTAAGATGCAGCCTATACCCATTTTGTGAAGTAAGCAATGGTCACTAGAATAAACCTGTGCCCATTTGAAGCAGTAGGCTCGATAGGACCGATGACATCCATTCCCCAGGCCACGAATGGCCAAGGTGAGCTTGTCGCATTGAGTTCATTCGGCGGCACCTTTATCATATCAGCATGCAGTTGACATTGTAGCATTTGCAGACATACTGGACGCAGTCGGTCTCCATAGTCATCCAAAAGTAACCGGCCCTGTGTATCTTCTTGGCCAAGACAAAACCATTCATATGCGGGCCACAGGTCCCAGCATGTATCTCCTCAAGCACTTTAGAAGCTTCTTTTACGTCGACACATCTTAGCAATCCTAAATCAGGAGTTCTTCTGTACAAATTTCCTCCGCTGTGGAAGAAGTGATTGGACAATCTCCGAAGTGTGCGTTTCTGAGTGTGGTTTGCATGCTCCGGATATTCTCCTTCGCCAAATACTCCTTGATGTCGTGGAACCAAGGTTTTCCATCTGTTTCTTCCTCAACATGAGCACAATATGCCGGCATTATGAATTCTTACTGGGATAGGATCAATGAAGTTCTTATCTGGATGTTGTATCATGGATGAAAAAGTGGCCAATGCATCGGCAAACTCATTTTGAATTCTGGGCACATGTCGTAATTCTATCTTCGTGAACCTCTTTCTCAATTCCTGCACATCGTGCAGATATGACAATATCTTGGAATTCTTGGTGGCCCACTCTCCTTGTACCAGGTGCACAAGCAAATCTGAATCACCAATTACTAGCAGCTCCTGAATATTCATGTCGACTGCCATATTGAGTCCTAGTATGCAGGCCTCATACTCTGCCATGTTGTTGGTGCAAGGAAATCTGAGTTTAGCAGATACCGGATAATGCTGACCTGTTTCTAATACCAAAACTGCTCCAATGCCTACCCCTTTGAAATTTGCATCTCCATCAAAGAACATCCTCTAACCGTCGTATGCTTCAGTAATGTCTTCTCCTACGAATGACACCTTTTCATTAGGAAAATACATTTTCAAGGGTTCGTATTCTCCTCCCACCGGATTCTCAGCAAGATGATCTGCCAATGCTTGTCCTTTGACCGCCTTTTGAGTTACGTAGACAATATCGAACTCACTCAACAGTATCTGCCACTTGGCCAACTTCCCGATCGGCATGGGTTTCTAAAATATATACTTCAAAGGGTCCATCATGGATATGATGTATGTGGTATAGGCACAGAAGTAATGCCTCAACTTTTGGGCCGTCCAGGTCAAAGCACAGCACGTGCGTTCCAGCAGAAAGTACCGTGCTTCGTAAGGTGTGAACTTCCTGCTCAAGTAATATATGGCTTGTTCCTTTCTCCCTGTCTTGTCATGTTATCCCAGAACACATCTGAAGGCTCCATCCAATACAGATAGATAGAGTAGCAAAGGTCTTCCTGGTGCTGGCAGGACCAGAACTGGTGGTGTGGACAGGTACTCCTTGATCTTGTCAAAAGCTTTCTGACAATCCTCGATAAGCTTGTCTCAGCATCTTTTCCCAACATCTTGAAGATGGGTTCACATATGACTGTGGACTGTGCTATGAAGCGACTGATATAATTGAGACGCCCTAGGAAGCTCATCACGTCCTTTTTGCTCCTAGGCGGCGGTAATTCCTGAATAGCCTTGACTTTAGATGAATCTAGCTCGATCCCTTGACAGTTGACAATGAATCCCAATAACTTTCCTGCGGGAACCCCGAATGCACACTTTGCGGGATTCTGTTACAAGTTGTATCTCCTCAGCCTGTCAAAGAACTTTCTCAAGTCTGCTATGTGATCTGCAGCCCTCTTGGATTTGATAATGATGTCGTCCACATACACCTCTATTTCTTTATGTATCATAGTTGTCATGGCTCTCATGTAGGTAGCCCCAGCATTCTTTAGACCAAATGGAATCATCTTGTAGCAGTATACCCCCATGGTGTAATGAAAGTTGTTTTCTCTGCATCTTCTTCATCCATCCACAAGATCCCGATAGTCAACACATACTCTGACTTTCCCATCTTTCTTCGGAACTGGCACAATGTTGGCTAACCAGGTTGGGTACTCAACCACCCTGAGAACTTTGGCTTTGATCTGCTTAGTAACCTCCTCCTTGATTTTCAGGCTCATATCTGGTTTGAATTTTCTGAGTTTCTGCTTCACTGGCAGACACGTTGGATCGGTAGGTAACTTGTGAGCCACTATGGACGTGCTCAAACTGGTCATGTCATCATATGACCATGCGAAAATATCCTCATACTCTTTTAAGAAGTGGATGTACTCTTCCTTCTCTGTGGGCGATAAGTGAATGCTGATGCGAGTTTCCTTGACGGTCTCGGCGTCCCCCAAATATACTGCTTCAGTTTCGTCTAGGTTGGACTTAAGCTTATTCTCAAAGTTTTCAACCTCCCTCACAACTTCCTTGGGTACCTCGTCTTCTTCATTCGAATCACTATCCTCACATTGCATTGCCTCATTACCTGTCACAGTCACCGGTTCATCAGGAAAAGTAATAATAACGATGTAGAAAGAAAATTGTAGAAAATAATAATGAATAATAAAGAGCAATACATTTGATTAAAACTGAAAAACATCCACACAAGTACGGCTCGATGAATCGAGCATTTGTTTTGAAACAAATAAGTCTTTAAAACAAAACTACTAATAATCTTAAATGCCTAGAATGGCTAATGAAATCTTCCAAGCTACCCAGGGACTCGGCGGGCCCGAGATGGTGTGGCGTCCAGTTCCTGAGAACGACTCCTTTCTCCACGGTCTGAATTGTGAGGCCTTCATCCTCCTCCTCCTCAATTATTGCACTGCATTGTATCATTTATTCTGATTTTTCCTTTGCTTTTAGGATCACTTGAAAGAGGAGGGTGTGGAGGACCTTTAGGTATGCTGATGATACCACTATGTGTGAACCAACCTTTGGGGAATGGAAATAATCAAAAGAAAGAAAGAAAAACGAAAGGTAGCCAACTCAGTAATGGTTCTGAAAAGAGTACTTGCAGTATTTAAACATGTATTGCTGAAAGATGAAATTCGCGTCCTAATTTGGGAGCCTCGTTGTGCCCGAGGTAGGCCAAGCGACAAGTTGATTTGGAGAACTTAGATGCCAATAAATGTCTCATTTCATTAATATATAAATAGATGAATCCCAAAATGACACTAAGATAATAAAGGTAAGTCACTATTGGCACTTGGCCGTATTACATTTAGGAAAGCAAATAAATCTAGCCTACTTGGACCCAGAAGGACCTTCCCCGGACTCGATCTTTCCAACTCCATCAACCAGGTTTCCCAGCCCACGCAGACCCAGCAGCAGATAGGCTCCAGCCAGATGTCCTCCCTCGCTTCCTTCAGCATCTCATTTTCTGCAAAACAAAAAGGTTAGGCCCTTTTCCCCCCACCTGATTCTACTATTTATACATTTATGATTAGCATATGGGGATTTAGTTCTCCAAATTAATGCACAAAACGTGGTTGCGTCCGTTGGGATTATGGAAACCTCGGCGGACTTTTGGATAAGGCTCGTCTTAAAGGATTATTATGTGGACAACATATTAATCCGACTAGGTTTGACCATGATGCATGCACAATTTCAATCAGAGTAAGGTTACTATGGGGGTCTAGACTGGTACCCTCAAGCGGACAATTTGAGGAAGAAAGGCACGGAACCGTCAACTGCACCGCTGATCGACTAGTTTAACCGCAAATAAGCCTTTCTGAATTTAAGGGTAATAAATTGGAAGAGCGCAACCACTCATGAAGCGTAGCTACAGGATTTTGATACACACAAGTGGAATATGATGTGGAGTATATGCAACAATAACAGCATGTTGTCAAGTATTTGCACGTAAGAAAATAATAAATGCAGTATTTCAATAATTGAAAGATAGTTACAGAAGAAGAAAACAAAGAGACAAGTCAGTTTCAGGAAAATAAGGAAATCATAAAAGCTTAAAAAAATAGTTAAAATTCAAATTAGGGGAAAGGGTACGTGGGATGGAGCATGCATAAACTGATTCATAAAAAAAATAAGTTCGTTATTGTAAGAGCCTAAATATATCCCCAGCAGAGTCGCCAAGCTGTCGCGCCCCTTTTTTCCTCCTCGCGGAGAACGTCTGGGTTTCGACATTTCATGGGGGAACAACGCTTTTCCTTTTGGGAATTGGGTATTTGAAGAGTCGCCACCTAACGGATTACGGTGCGTTAGGGCACCTTGAGCATTTAACTCATGGACTAGTTTGCATCACCAGAGATTTAGGGTAAGGGCTCGAAATAACCTCGAGGGGAAGGTGTTAGTCACCCCTCGCGGTCCACAACGGTGGGTCCCGGTCGAACTTATATGAATCAGTCATTTGAACAAGTATACAATTTCACCACATATTTGCAAATAAGGGGGGCATATTTTCATAAACACAAGTACGATTCAGGCAATAGACAAAGTTGCACATGTATATGTAAAGAGAAGAAAGTTTATTAAAACACATATGGAAGTGGGAAAAGGGGGGTCCTAGGTGTGTTAGCCTACAGGATCATACCCACACAATGCCTGGTAATCACTCCTCAATGAGGGGCTACACGTGACATTAGCGCGTAGTGATCATATCCTTACTACCCAATTCTCACCCTTGGCATAGCCTAAAGCGTTCTACCAACCTTGAAAGATATCTTATGCATGCTCTACCCGTCCTTTCCTTTTGGCCCTGGAAGTGATTAGGACCTCTAATTTAGGTAGTTCTAGACCATCCTAAGGTATTTAAAGGAGAATAGTCTAAGAGTCAACCAAAACAATTAGGACTGCATTTAAAGGGGAAACAATTAAAGGCTCACATTTTACCTCCACAAGCAGAACAAATAAGTGCACGTCTCAAATAACTGTTTCAGGTACTTAAGAGAGAAACCTTAAAACATGATATCTAGGTGAGCAGAGAGTATACAGTATTGAATTAGGACCAAAGTGTCAAAGACCTATTCAGCTTGCCTACTGATTTTAGACCCGTTGAATATGAGCAATCACAGATAACAGAACATGGTTTTACAGTTGCAGAATTTTAATCGTCCTACAGGCTTGCCTAGGCGTATAATAGTGATGTCCTATGAGCATGGTGTCTATTATTGTTCAGGAATGAAGTAAAATCGTAAACGATTTTAAACAGACAACTTGAGATCCTATAAGCATGCTTTCTAGCAATATTAATTAACATGAAAAGAGTAGGTTATTTACTTAAATTGATTCGAAACTTACCAACATGAGCGTAGAGTTGAACTGATCTTAGGTCTAACTATAGGCATGATTTCTATTTGAACATAAGGTGATGGAGACAGGATTTATTGGACCAAGGCAAAACTCCTATAGGCATGGTTTCTATTAAAACTGATTTTAATCCTATAGACATGATTTCTAAGGAGACGGATTTGAATACATGCTGTAATGGAAACTCAACTTCAATTACTTTACACCCTATAGGCATGATATCTAATCATAGAGCTGATTTAGATCCTATAGGCATGGCTTCTAATTGTGTGAAAGTAAAGCATGCAGAATTCATTTAAACCAAAGCAGATCCAATAGGCATATTATCTAACAAACACATTTTGAATCGAAATAGACCCTATAGGCATGTTATCTACTCGATTTTACCCACAATATGCAACTACCTACCCTTTTTTTAATAATCACCCCAATGTTTGTTTACAATAATTATTATAGACCAAGAACTGAATATAAATTACAAAAATAAAATAGAGGCTAAGCTGGAGCCTGAAACAGGCCCAAAACAGTCATGGTGTACCAAGCCTTTACTGATCTCAAATGCCCAAAGTTCCATAGCCCAATTCATGTCTAGGTGTGTCAGAGTTCCCTAAGGATCTCAAGGATCCCAGGCAGTGCTCACACCCAGACTTTCCTCAAATAAAGACTAATTATGTGCAGTGTGGAAGTGCCAACACTGATATGCCAGAGTTCAGAGAGATCTCAAGGGTCTTAAGGCAGTACACATATCAGAGGGGCAGAACCTAGTAATCTAAGAGTAATGTGAGAGTGCATAATGATTTGAAAGAGTTTGGTAAGCAGTAGCAAGAGGGCCTTAGGAATGAAAAGGGATTCTCTGAAACTAGTACACAATTAGGGTGGAAAACAGTTTGAGAAAACATGAAGAACATTTTTTCAGAGAGCAAGTCACAGAACGCACAATTTCAGAACAGACTTCACACAAGGAGAAAGGGGTAGGGTACACTCAGAATGCACATTGGTGATGTCAAACAAATACACAGATTCTTTATGGAATTGACAAGTTAGTTACAAAGTCATGTTGACAACACACAGGTCTTAGACACAAATAGGATCTCATTAGTGAAGTAGAGCAAGTTAGACTTAGATGAACAAACTAGACAAACACTTCATGAAGCAATCAAGGTTTTAGAAACACTAATCATATACAGA
>NW_017683622.1:0-3272 GCF_001879085.1 Nicotiana attenuata
TACAGGGCCCGAATAGGAGCCTTGGAAAAATAGGTTCAGGAGCTCCGATTTGAAAACACCTTGCAAGCCGCAGCCGACGAAGGTGATAAGAAGAAATTGGCCCAGGATAATGAAGCTCTCAAAGCCCAAATTCAGCAAATGAAAATAGATGCCATGAATCGGGAAAGAATTCTATCCGACAAGAGATTGATAAAAGGTTTGAAGAAACAAGTTTTGGACTGTCAGGAGGAATTGGACAAATCCGAAGGAAACGTGGCAAAACTTCGGGCACAATGGGCAAAGAAGACCGAGGAAAGGGCCCAGTTTGTACAACAAATGAAGAAGAACTATGAGGGAACCATTGCTAACATGAAAAGAAAAATGAATACTCTTGAAGAAAAAGCAGCTCGGCGGGACAAAGAATTTCGGGCCGAGAGAGAAC
The DNA here is from genome assembly GCF_001879085.1 of Nicotiana attenuata. Taxonomy (NCBI): domain Eukaryota; kingdom Viridiplantae; phylum Streptophyta; class Magnoliopsida; order Solanales; family Solanaceae; genus Nicotiana; species Nicotiana attenuata. The sequence goes on from NW_017683622.1 coordinate 422, forward strand.
AGTGTTATGGGTTAATCACTGAGATGGAAAAGGAAATAAAATCGTTACAGGACCTTCACCTCCAGGATTCTCAGGTCCTAGAGGCCCGTACCTAACAGATAAGTCGGCTACTCCAAGAAAAGGGCCAAATCAGGGAAAGAATCAGAAACATTGCCAACTACATTGTCATGAAGTGCCAAGCTGGTGAGCGGATGGGTCGTACCACGTTCTTTGCTTCCGTGATGATATTCGTTCGCCAGGTCATGAATGATCTAGATCAGTTGCAAAAGGGTCTCGCACGCATGCCCGCGGCGATGCCGAGAGATGCCCCGCGGGCCCCAGGATTTGAAGCTTTGATGTATTCCTAGATAATCGAGTCTGTATTTCTGCTTTTGAGTCTAGTTTTTGTACTATCCTTTTTGAGAAAAAGAACAACAAATAGTTTGGTAGCTTTGTAATCGCAGTTGTTATTAATGAAAATTTGAAAAAAAATTCCCGAAAAATTGTTTCTTTATTTCTTGCATTTATTTTTCGCATTTATTTGCAAGAACTACGCTTGGTCTGATTCACGCGGGGTCGTGATACGTAGGCAATCTCCATAGGATTCGACCGTAATAATAAAAAGTGAAAGAAACAAGAAAGGAAAGGAAAACAAAAGAGGAAAAGAAAAACAAAGATAAAAAGAGAGCAAGAGAAAAGGAAAGAAAAGAGTGGAAAAATAATTTTGAGTAAAAGAGCGGTTAGGAACAAGGAAAACCAAGGAGAAAAAAGAAGAAAAGAAAGAAGAAGAGAGATTTTGCAATTGGCAAGTAAAGGAAATGGAAAGCCGGGATGACGCATGTGACTGAGCAAAGGCGTAATAGAGATGGTTAACTGCTTAGGTGCATTCACTCCTCAATGTGTGGTTATCTATCTGTTAATGCCCTAACCGCTAACAAAGTTGTTGTTGATGAGTCCAGGCAAGTGGTTAAGTTGACTGGCATTCTAGCAACCCATCCCGACAACACCGGCTCTAAGGATAAGTGAAACATGGTCAACCAGGAATTGGAAGCAAGCATTGTCGACCCATCTAGGGAGGAGATGTATAAACTGAAGCAACAAATGGCCGAGATGTACCAGGCTTGGTCGAAGGGACATACCCAGACATACCCCCAACCTCCTACCCATGCACAATGGCGCGCACCCACCCCACAAAATATTTACTCATCTCAAAATACCTACCTACCCCCAAGAACCAACAGAAATCCCGCTAGAACCGGTTTTTGACCTAACCCTGCATTCAAGAATGATAGGCTGCAAAAGAAGAAGACTTTCACTCCATTGGGTGAATCTTACACTAGCTTGTACCACAGATTGAGACAGTTGGGCATGCTGAACCCGATCGAACCCAAACTGCCAAATCCTCCCCCAAGGAATCTGGACCACTCTGTGAGTTGTAAGTATTGCTCGGGCGCACCGGGACATGACACAGAAAAATGTTGGCACTTGAAAACGGCTATCCAAGAGCTCATTGATACCCGCCGAATTGAAGTACAAGCCCCAGAAACGCCTAACATCACCCAAAATCCATTACCAACTCATCACGAGACCCATATGATCGAGCTAATCCAAAAGGGAGAGCATAAGAAGCCGTCACAGACCGTAATGATGATCAGGGCTAGTGAGGATAGATCAAATGAGAAACTAGCAAAGGAGAGAGCATCGATCAAAGTAGGAGAAACGGTTGGCAAACCAGTTGTAGTGATGAAGAAAGAGCTTTTGAGCAGTGTTGCAGAAAAACAAGAACCAGTTAAAGTGGTAGTGTCCGGGGCAGCTGTCAAGCCCGCTGTGATCGTGAAAGGGGCTCGCACAGAGCCGGTTGTCATCAAGCCAGTGACTCAGCTGCCAATAATCAGTGGAAAGGCCGTCCCATGGAATTACGGCCGAGTGACAGTGATGTATCAGGGAAAGGAAGTTAAGGAAGAAGTTTGTGAAACACATGGACTGACTCGCTCAGGGAGATGCTTTGCTCCTGACGAGCTGAGAAAGGCTAAACTCACCAAAGATAATCCAGTATCAGTGAAGAAAGCTGTAACTGAAGAAGAGGCAGAAGAATTTTTGAAGAAGATGAAGGCACAGGATTATTCCCCTTTAGAACAGTTGAGAAAGACCCCGGCGCAAATCTCTTTGCTATCATTATTGATTCACTCAGATGAGCACCGCCAGGCATTGATGAAAATTCTGAATGAGGCCCACGTGCCCGATAAGATTTCTGTGAACCATTTAGAGAAAATAGCAAACAAGATCTTTGAAGTCAACAGGGTTACATTTTCTGATGATGAGCTGCCTGTGGAAGGCACTGAACATAATAAAGCACTCTACCTCACGGTGAAATGTGAAGACTCTGTGGTCACCCGGGTGCTAGTTGATAACGGGTCCAGTGCAAACATTTGCCCTCTCTCCACCCTGGAAAAGTTAAAGGTGGACAGTGAGAGAATTCATAAGAATAGCATTTGCGTGCGAGGATTTGATGGAGGGGGCAAGGACACAGTTGGGGATATAGTGTTGGAACTGACAATAGGCCCGGTTGAATTCACTATGGAGTTCCAGGTGCTTGACGTGGCTGTCTCTTACAATCTCTTGTTAGGCCGACCCTGGATCCATGCAGTAAAGGCAGTGCCATCTACCTTGCACCAGATGGTTAAATTCGAGTGGGACAGGCAAGAGATTGTGGTGCATGGGGAAGATAGTTCGTGTACTCTGGGTGATGCCATTGTGCCTTTTATAGAAGCTGAGAATGACAAAGGCCCATGGGTTTATCAAGTCTTTGATACGGTATCGGTTGAGAAGATCCCGGAAGGGAAGTGTATTCCTGTGCCAAAGGTAGCTGCTG
>NW_017683622.1:5127-8321 GCF_001879085.1 Nicotiana attenuata
CATTTGGCCGAGAATCCAGTTGATGACGAATATGAACCTTTGAAAACATACTTCCCTGACGAGGAGATAATGCATGTTGAAGAATTAGAACAAGTCGAGAAGCCCGGATGGAAACTGTTCTTTGATGGAGCTGCCAACGCCAAGGGTGTCGGGATAGGAGCAGTACTAATTTATGAGACAGGGCAACACTACCCTATCACTGCTCAACTTCGTTTCTATTGCACCAATAACATGGCTGAATACGAAGCATGTATCTTGGGATTGAGATTGGCTATAGACATAGGTGTCCAGGAAATCTTGGTCATGGGTGACTCGGATCTTCTAGTACACCAGATTCAGGGTGAATGGGAGACACGAGATTTGAAGCTCATACCATATCGGCAGTGCTTGCGTGAACTTTGTCAACGGTTCCAATCAATAGACTTCAAGCATATTCCAAGGATTCACAATGAGGTTGCCGACGCTTTGGCCACTTTGGCGTCAATGTTGCATCATCCAGACAAGGCTTATGTGGACCCGTTACAGATTCAGGTCCGAAATCAGCATGCCTATGTAATATGGTGGAAGAAGAGCTTGATGGTGAGCCGTGGTTCCATGATATCAAAGAATACCTCCGGATGGGAGTGTACCCAGCACAAGCTACAGGGGATCAAAAGAGAGCAATTCGACACTTGGCAAGCGGATTTTTCTTCAGTGGAGGAGTATTGTACAAAAGAACGCCGGATCTTGGATTGTTGAGATGCATGGATTCTAAACAAGCTACAGTTATCATGGCTGAGGTACATGCGGGAGTTTGCGGGCCTCATATGAGTGGATATGTATTGGCGAAGAAGATTCTCCGAGCAGGTTATTATTGGCTTACTATGGAACGGATTGCATCAGTTTCATACACAAGTGTCATCAATGTCAGGTACATGGAGATTTGATTCATTCTCACCATCTGAATTGCATACAAGTCAGCACCATTTCGTGCTAAGGCAATGGAGCAGTCGAAGTAGCTAACAAGAACATCAAGAAAATACTTCGGAAAATGGTAGAGGGGTCGAGGCAATGGCATGAGAAGTTACCTTTTGCCCTGTTGGGCTATCGCACTACTGTCCGCACTTCAGTAGGGGCGACTCCCTATTCACTGGTGTATGGAACTGAAGCAGTAATACCCGCAGAGATTGAAATCCCGTCCCTTCGGATCATCGCCGAGGCGGAAATTGATGATGTTGAATGGGTTAAAGCCCGCTTGGAACAACTAAGTTTGATTGATGAGAAGAGATTGGCAGCAGTGTGTGACGGTCAGTTATACCAACAGAGAATGGCAAGAGCATATGACAAGAAAGTGCATCCGCGAAAGTTTGAAGTAGGACAGTTGGTGTTGAGGCGTATCCTACCTCATTGGGCTGAGGCAAAAGGAAAGTTCACCCCAAACTGGCAGGGGCCATTTGTTGTAACCAGAGTGTTGTCCAATGGCGCTTTATATTTGACAGATGTGGAAGGAAAATGTGTAGAAATGGCTATCAACTCTGACACAGTCAAGCGATACAATGTATGATTTCTTGGTTTAGTTGTACTTTATTGTATTTGGCATATTTTTGAGATTGAAATGACGAAGGCATTTTGTTCTGCTATCCAAACACTTTATCCTTTGTTACCCCTCTTGAGCCTCATTTACTTTCTTTCGTACCCCTCTTTCGGAATCAATAACAACTCGGAAGCTCGAGCAAGGCAAATCGGTGAAGAAATAAGAAAACACAGTCCAACGAAAAAAAGAGAAGAAAAACAAAAAGAAGAAAAGAAAAAGAAAAAAAAGAGAAGAAAAATGAAGAAAGGAAAAAAAAGAAATGAAAAAAAAAAGAAAAAGAAAAGAAAGAAAAGAAATGAAAAGATTGCAACAGCAAAGTAATTCCTATGACCTGAACTACGTTTGACTTGATCCCGAAAGGGTACGTAGGCAGCCTCTCTCTGGGGTTCAGTCACATCAAAACAAAATCCCAAAAGTCCCCAAGAAAGAAACTGGGCAGAAGTTGTAGTTGTTGTTGGAAATCTGATTCTGAAAGTTGTAATTTTGAACCCATGTTGAATTGTTTTGAGCCTTTGATACCCTTTCTTCCTAACCCTGTCCAAAGCCTGCATTACAGTCCAAAGAAAGACCTTTCGATCAATCTTCAGGAAGTGGCAATACAAGCGAGTAAAAGTGATTCACGTCAGGGCAACACTCCGGTACAAGGAAAAAATGATAAAATGAGAGAGTCTTATTGGTGAAAACCCTCACGGGCATCGTAAGGCGAAGCGAGTTGAGAGAAAATCAAAAATGAGAGAGTTATCGGTGAAAACCTTCACGGGCACCATAAGGCGAAGGGAGTTGAGAGAAATCAAAATGAGAGAGTTTGATTGGTGAAAACCCTCACGGGCACCGTAAGGCGAAGGCGAGTTTTTCAGACAGACAAATGAGACAAATCTGTGGTCAAAGATGCTCAGGATATTGCAAGACGAGCAAAGTTTGGGTTTGGATAAAAAACAGGTTGTGAAAGTTCGAAACAGCAAATGTGGCAATCAAAAGTTGATTGGTTAGACAGACTGGGCTGATTAATCCAAAATGCATGGCATGCTCAATGGTGCCAGCTGTTCCACTCAGATAAGTCTCATTCTCTTCTTTCTTCATCACAAATCATCCGTTCTCGGATTCTCTTTATCCTTAACCCTTGAGGTCATTGCATTTCATTCTTTTGAGGTCTATCTCTAGATGTTTCAGTGTCAGTTCTGTTCGAAACAAAGGAGGGAATATCAAAGCTAACTACCAGCTTCCTAGTTGCACAGATAGGGCCAGAGTATATCAAAGATGGCCAAAAGCAAAGTAAGTCATAAAGAACTACTGGAAGTTTCATTGTTGGATTGATTGGATAATTGTGGGGAAGAAGTGAAGTACCAAAAGAGGGGTCAGAAACACAAAAACAACAATATGGGGTAGAACACTTAGTCAAGAGGTTGAAATTCGGTCAGGAAGTCGAAGGGATTCAAGGCAAGTCCAGGAAAGCGAGACGGAGTAAAGCCCGGCAGCAGGGATGTACCTAGCAAGAATGCCGGCAACTAACCAGATTTTTAAAACTGACAAGATTTTTCTTTGATTAAAATAGGGGCAGAAAGTTTTCATTGGTTTTGGGAGAAACCCTCCTTAAGGAAAAAGCAAGCACCCAAAAAAGGTA
>NW_017683623.1:0-372 GCF_001879085.1 Nicotiana attenuata
AGGGAATGAAAGCCCTATGCTGGTGAAAGGTGACTAGGGAATAGAGGCCCTATGTCTTAAAATCTCAACTAGGGATTGGAGCCCTATGCTGGCAAAAGGTGACTAGGGAATGGAGGCCCTATGTCTAAAAATCTCGAACTAGGGATTGGAGCCCTATGCTGGACGAAAGGCGACTAGGAAATGGAGGCCCCTATCCGTCTAAAATCTCCTAACTACGGGACTTAGAGCCCTATGCTGGCGAAAGGCGACTAGCGAATGGAGGCCCTATGTCTAAAAATCTCAACTAGGGATTAAAGCCCTATGCTGGTGAAAGTTGACTAGGGAATAGAGGCCCTATGTCTAAAAATCTCAACTAGGGATTGGAGCCCTATG
>NW_017683623.1:5259-8320 GCF_001879085.1 Nicotiana attenuata
GCGAAAGGCGACTTGGGAATGGAGGCCCTATGTCTAAAAATCTCAACTAGGGATTGGAGCCCTATGCCGGCAAAAGGCGACTAGGGAATGGAGACCCTATGTCTAAAAATCTCAACTAGGGATTGGACCCCTATGCTGGCAAAAGGCGACTAGGAAATGGAGGCCCTATGTCTAAAAATCTCAATTACGGATTGGAGCCCTATGCCGGCAATAGGCGACTAGGGAATGGAGGACCTATGTCTAGAAATCTCAACTAGGGATTGGAGCCCTATGCTGGCAAAAGGCGACTAGGAAATGGAGGCCCTATGTCTAAAAATCTCAACTAGGGATTGGAGCCCTATGCTGGCAAAAGGCGACTAGGGAATGGAGGCCCTATGTCTAAAAATCTCAACTAGGGATTGGAGCCCTATGCTGGCAAAAGGCGACTAGGGAATGGAGGCCCTATGTCTAAAAATCTCAACTAGGGATTGGAGCCCTATGCTGGCAAAAGGCGACTAGGGAATGGAGGCCCTATGTCTAAAAATCTCAACTAGGGATTGGAGCCCTATGCTGGCAAAAGGCGACTAGGGAATGGAGGCCCTATGTCTAAAAATCTCAACTAGGGATTGGAGCCCTATGCTGGCAAAAGGCGACTAGGGAATGGAGGCCCTATGTCTAAAAATCTCAACTAGGGATTGGAGCCCTATGCTGGCAAAAGGCGACTAGGGAATGGAGGCCCTATGTCTAAAAATCTCAACTAGGGATTGGAGCCCTATGCTGGCAAAAGGCGACTAGGGAATGGAGGCCCTATGTCTAAAAATCTCAACTAGGGATTGGAGCCCTATGCTGGCAAAAGGCGACTAGGGAATGGAGGCCCTATGTCTAAAAATCTCAACTAGGGATTGGAGCCCTATGCTGGCAAAAGGCGACTAGGGAATGGAGGCCCTATGTCTAAAAATCTCAACTAGGGATTGGAGCCCTATGCTGGCAAAAGGCGACTAGGGAATGGAGGCCCTATGTCTAAAAATCTCAACTAGGGATTGGAGCCCTATGCTGGCAAAAGGCGACTAGGGAATGGAGGCCCTATGTCTAAAAATCTCAACTAGGGATTGGAGCCCTATGCTGGCAAAAGGCGACTAGGGAATGGAGGCCCTATGTCTAAAAATCTCAACTAGGGATTGGAGCCCTATGCTGGCAAAAGGCGACTAGGGAATGGAGGCCCTATGTCTAAAAATCTCAACTAGGGATTGGAGCCCTATGCTGGCAAAAGGCGACTAGGGAATGGAGGCCCTATGTCTAAAAATCTCAACTAGGGATTGGAGCCCTATGCTGGCAAAAGGCGACTAGGGAATGGAGGCCCTATGTCTAAAAATCTCAACTAGGGATTGGAGCCCTATGCTGGCAAAAGACGACAAGGGAAAGGAGGCCCTATGTCTAAAAATCTCAACTAGGGATTGGAGCCCTATGCTGGCAAAAGGCGACTAGGGAATGGAGGCCCTATGTCTAAAAATCTCAACTAGGGATTGGAGCCCTATGCTGGCAAAAGGCGACTAGGGAATGGAGGCCCTATGTCTAAAAATCTCAACTAGGGATTGGAGCCCTATGCTGGCAAAAGGCGACTAGGGAATGGAGGCCCTATGTCTAAAAATCTCAACTAGGGATTGGAGCCCTATGCTAGCAAAACGCGACTAGGGAATGGAGGCCCTATGTCTAAAAATCTCAACTAGGGATTGGAGCCCTATGCTGGCAAAAGGCGACTAGGGAATGGAGGCCCTATGTCTAAAAATCTCAACTAGGGATTGGAGCCCTATGCTGGCAAAAGGCGACTAGGGAATGGAGGCCCTATGTCTAAAAATCTCAACTAGGGATTGGAGCCCTATGCTGGCAAAAGGCGACTAGGGAATGGAGGCCCTATGTCTAAAAATCTCAACTATGGATTGGAGCCCTATGCTGGCAAAAGACGACTAGGGAATGGAGGCCCTATGTCTAAAAATCTCAACTAGGGATTGGAGCCCTATGCTGGCAAAAGGCGACTAGGGAATGGAGGCCCTATGTCTAAAAATCTCAACTAGGGATTGGAGCCCTATGCCGGCAAAAGGCGACTAGGGAATGGAGGCCCTATGTCTAAAAATCTCAACTAGGGATTGGAGCCCTATGCTGGCAAAAGGCGACTAGGGAATGGAGGCCCTATGTCTAAAAATCTCAACTAGGGATTGGAGCCCTATGCTGGCAAAAGGCGACTAGGGAATGGAGGCCCTATGTCTAAAAATCTCAACTAGGGATTGGAGCCCTATGCTAGCGAAAGGCGACTAGGGAATGGAGGCCCTATGTCTAAAAATCTCAACTAGGGATTGGAGCCCTATGCTGGCAAAAGGCGACTAGGGAATGGAGGCCCTATGTCTAAAAATATCAACTAGGGATTGGAGCCCTAACCTGGCAAAAGGCGACAAGGGAATGGAGGCCCTATGTCTAAAAATCTCAACTAGGGATTGGCGCCCTATGCCGGCAGAAGGCGACTAGGGAATGGAGGCCCTATGTCTAAAAATCTCAACTAGGGATTGGAGCCCTATGCCGGCAAAAGGCGACTAGGGAATGGAGGCCCTATGTCTAAAAATCTCAACTAGGGATTGGAGCCCTATGCTGGCAAAAGGCGACTAGGGAATGGAGGCCCTATGTCTAAAAATCTCAACTAGGGATTGGAGCCCTATGCTGGCAAAAGGCGACTAGGGAATGGAGGCCCTATGTCTAAAAATCTCAACTAGGGATTGGAGCCCTATGCTGGCAAAAGGCGACTAGGGAATGGAGGCCCTATGTCTAAAAATCTCAACTAGGGATTGGAGCCCTATGCTGGCGAAAGGCGACTAGGGAATGGAGGCCCTATGTCTAAAAATCTCAACTAGGGATTAGAGCCCTATTCTGGCGAAAGGCGACTAGGGAATGGAGGCCCTATGTCTAAAAATCTCAATTAGGGATTGGAGCCTTATGCCGGCAAAAGGCGACTAGGAAATGGAGGCCCTATGTCTAAAAATCTCAATTACGGATTGGAGCCCTATGCCGGCAATAGGCGACTAGGGAATGGAGG
>NW_017683624.1:0-8320 GCF_001879085.1 Nicotiana attenuata
GCGTGCAACCCGATCCCATTTCATATGATACCGTTGCAGGCGTGCAACCCGCTCCCATTTCATATACTACCGTTGCAGGCGTGCAACCCACTCCCATCTCATATATTACCGTTGCAGGAGTGCAACCCACTCCCTTTCATATATTACCGTTGCAGGCGTGCAACCCGCTCCCATTTCATATATTACCGTTGCAGACGTGCAACCCGCTCCCATTTCATTTATCAACACCAATCATAAAAGAATCCCGGCAAGGGAACAATGGCAATATAACAACATCCCGGCAAGAGAACAATAATATTACAACAACATCCCGGCAAGGGAACAATAATATCAAAACAAACATCCCGGCAAGGGAACAATAATATGACAATAACATCCCGGCAAGGGAACAATAGTGGTAATAACATCCCGGCAAGGCAACAATAATGGTAATAACATCCCGGCAAGGGAACAATAATGATAATCCTCATATGAAGCGCAATAAACAACAACGGAGTCATAACAATAACAATACAAGACTCACGGGCATGCTTGACACCGACGTATAGATACTCGTCACCGTGCCTATACATCGTACTCCACAGTTAACACGTAGCAAATAAGACACGACTCCTAATCCCTCAAGCTAAGGTTAGACTAAACACTTACCTCAAACTTCCACGGCCAACTCAAACCTCAAACACCGCTTTTCCTTTAGAATTTGTCTCCAAATCAATTGTATCTAAACATAATCGACTTAATAACATCAACAAACGCTAATTCAATTTCAATGCTTAATTATAGATTTCCTATATTCTTACCAAAAAGTCAAAAATCGACCCCAGGCCTGCTTGGTCAAAACATGAGGTTCGGACCAAAACCCGATCACCCATTTAACCACCAGCCCAAAATATGTATTTAGTTTTGAAATCCGACACCAAAATGAGGTCTAAATTCCATTTACACAAAAAGCCCTAAATCTACCCAAATCCATAATTGTCTACCCTTAAGAACATGATTTAGGCATAGAAATTTGATGGGTGTCAATAGAAATTGAAGAAAATAAGTCTAAGATTACATACCTATGAATTTGTGGTGAAGTTCTGTTTCAAAAATCGCCCAATTTGGAGTTTGGAAGAAGAAGTTATGAAGTTTGGGTTTAATCCGTATGTGTTCTATTACTGTTTAAATGACTGGGAAAAATTGGTCTCTGCGATCGCGATCAAGGGTATGCGATCGCATAGGGTAAGGGGGATCGGGCACTGCGATCGCATACTAGGATGTGCGATCGCATAGAAGAAAAATGATTCGCTTCCCAGGCTTAGTTTAACACATTGCGATAGCGGAAGAAGCAATGCAATCACATAGAACAATTGGTGACCCCCCAGAATTTACTCTACGCGATCGCGGAAGGAGCTATGCGATCGCATAGCACAAAATAGGACCCCCTGAAATTTACAGTATGCGATTACGAACCTTCCTATGCGATCGCATAACACAAGGACCTGGACACCAACAGACAACAGTTTCTACAATTTTTCTAAGTTCAAAAACCTTCTGAGACCTATCCGAAACTCACCTGAGCCCTCGGGGCTCCAAACCAAACATGCATACTAACTCAAAACACCAAAATAACCTCTTAAACAACGAATTTAGCATAGAAATCTAAGAAAAATCTCAAAACTCTCAAAGTATCAATTTTCACAACTACGGGTCCGAATCACCTCAAACGACTTTCGTTTCTTACCAAATTTCACAGACTCATCTTAAATCACATATAAGACCTGTACCGGGCTTCGAAACCAGAATACGGGCCCGATACCATCAAATTTTAAACACAATTCCTTTCCAAAACTCATAAATAATTCCAGAAAATAATTTTCTTTAAAAATTCATTTCTCGTGCTTGGGACCTCGGAATTCGATTCCGGGCATACGCCCAAGTCCCATATTTTCCTACGGACCTTCCGGGACCGTCAAATCACGGGTCCGGGTCTGTTTACCCAATATATTGACCGAAGTCAACTTAAATTTATTTTAAGGTCAAAATTCATCATTTTTCATAGATTTTCACATATTTGGTTTTCCGGCTACGATTCCGGACTGCGCATGCAAATTGAGGTGATGCAGAAAGAGGTTTATAAGGCCTTGGAACACAGAATTTGTTTTTAAAACAAGTGATGACCTTTTGGGTCATCACATTCTCCACCTCTAAAACAACTGTTCATCCTCGAACGGATAGAAGAAGGAAGTACCTGAGTCGGGGAAAAGATGGGGATAACGGCTCTGCATAACGGACTTGGACTCCCAGGTCGATGCCTGAGCAGGCTGACCTCTCCACTGAACACGAACAGGAGGAAAACTCTTTGATCTCAACTGTCGAACCTGCCGGTGTAGAATAGCTACCGGCTCCTCCTCATAGGTCAAGTCCTTGTCCAACTGGACAGTGCTGAAATCTAACACCTGGGATGGATCGCCGTGATACTTCCGAAGCACGGACACATGAAACGCTGGATGCACGGCTGATAAGCTCGAGGCAACGCAAGTCTGTAAGCCACCTCTCCCACTCGATCAAGAATCTCAAACGGGCCAATGAACCTAGGGCTAAGCTTGCCCTTCTTCCAAAATTTCATCACGCCCTTCATAGGCAACACTCGAAGCAATACCCGCTCACCGACCATGAAAGCCAAATCTCGAACCTTGCAGTCGGCATGACTCTTTTGCCTGGACTGAGCTGTGCGAAGCCTATCCTGAATAATCCTGACCTTGTCCAGGGCATCCTGTACTAGATCCGTACCCAACAACCGAGCCTCCCTTGGCTCGAACCATCCAACCGGCAACCGACACCGCTTACCATACAAAGCGTCATAAGGAGCCATCTGGATACTCGACTGGTAGTTGTTGTTGTAGGCAAACTCTGCTAAAGGCAAAAACTGATCCCACAAGCCTCCAAAGTCAATGACACAAGCTCGAAGCATATCCTCCAAAATCTGAATAGTCCGCTCGGACTGCCCGTCCGTCTGAGGATGGAACGCAGTGCTCAAGTCAACCTGTGTGCCCAACTCTTGCTGAACTGCCCTCTAGAAATGTGAGGTAAACAGCGTACCTCGCTCCGAAATGATAGACACGGGCACACCATGAAGACGAACAATCTCCCGGATATAGATCTCAGCTAATCTCTCGGATGAATAGGAGACTGCCACAAGAATGAAATGCGCTGACTTGGTCAGCCTATCAATAATGACCCACACTGCGTCGAACATCCTCCGAGTTTGTGGGAGTTCAACAACGAAATACATAGTGATACGCTCCCACTTCCACTCGGGAAGTTCAATCCTCGGAAACAAACCACCAGGCCTCTGATGCTCGTACTTAACCTGCTGACAGTTCAAAGATCGAGCTACATAAGCGACGATATCCTTCTTCATTCTCCACCACCAATAATGCTGCTGCTAATCCTAATACATCTTAGCGGCACCCGGATGAATAGAGTACCGGGAACTATTGGCCTCCTCTAAAGTCAACTCTCGGAGTCCATCCACATTAGGCACACAAACTCGACCCTGCAATCTCAGAACTCCATCAACTCCTACGGTAACCTGTTTGGCACCTCCGTGCTGCACCGTGTATCTAAGGACACACAAATGGGGATCATCATACTGCCAGTTTCGGATACGCTCCAATAAAGAAGAACGAGCGACTGTGCAAGCTAACACGCGGCTGGGCTCAGAAACATCCAACCTCACGAACTGATTGGCCAAAGCCTAAACATCCAAAGCAAGCGGCCTCTCACCGAGCGGAATATAAGCAAGACTACCCATACTGGCTGGCTTCCTACTCAAAGCATCGGCCACCACGTTGGCCTTTTGCCGGATGATATAAGATGGTGATATCATAGTCCTTTAATAGCTCCAACCACCTTCTCTGCCTCAAATTCAACTCTTTCTGCTTGAACAAGTATTGCAGACTCTTGTGATCCGTGAACACCTCACATGATACGCCATATAGATAATGCCTCCAAATCTTCAACGCGTGAACCATGGCTTCTAACTCCAAATCATGAACTGGATAGTTCTTCTCATGAATCTTCAACTGACACGAAGCATAAACAATGACCTTGCCATCCTGCATTAACACCGCACCAAGTCCAATACGAGATGCATCACAATAAACTATATAAGGCCCTGAACTTGTGGGCAAAAACAACACTGGTGCCGTAGTCAAAGCTGTCTTGAGCTTCTGAAAGCTCGCCTCACACTCATCCGACCACCTGAACAGGGCACCCTTCTGGGTCAACCTGGTCATCAGGGCTGCAATAGAGGAAAACCCCTCCACAAACCGATGATAGTAGCCTGCCAAACCCAAGAAACTCTGGATCTCTGTAGCTGACGCGGGTCTAGGCCAGTTCTTGACTGCCTCAATCTTCTTCGGATCAACCTGAATACCCTCTGCTGATACAACATGACCCAAGAATACAACTGAACTCAACCAGAACTCACACTTTGAAAACTTGGCATACAACTGACTATCCCTCAAAGTCTGAAGAACCACTCTAAGATGCTGCTCGTGCTCCTCCCGGCTGCGGGAGTAGATCAAAATGTCATCAATGAACACTATCACGAACGAATCCAAGTAAGGCCTGAACACTCGGTTCATCAAATCCATAAAATCTCCTATGGCATTTGTCAACCCAAATGACATCACCAAGAACTCATAATGCCCGTACCGAGTGCGGAAAGCGGTCTTAGGGACATCGGATGCCCTAAATCTCAACTGATGGTAGCCAGATCTCAAGTCAATCTTCAAAAATACCTTGGCATCCTGAAGCTGATCAAACAGATCATCAATTCTCGGCAATGGATACTTATTCTTGATTGTAACCTTATTCAACTGCCGGTAATCAATACACATTCTCATCGATCTGTCCTTCTTCTTAACAAACAACACCGGCGCACCCCAAGGCGAAACACTAGGTCTAATGAAACCTTTTTCAAGCAAGTCTTGCAACTGCTCCTTCAACTCTTTCAACTCAGGTGGGGCCATACGATACGGCGGAATAGAAATGGGCTGAGTGCTCGGAGCCAAATCAATGCAGAAGTCAATATCCCTGTCGGGTGGCATACCTGGGAGGTCTGAAGGAAATACCTCAGGGAGCTCACGAACAACAGGCACAGAATCAATAGAAGGAACCTCGGCCCAAGAATCGCAAACATATGCCAAATAGGCCAAACACGCCTTCTCGACCATACATCGAGCCTTCACATAAGAGATGACATTGCAGGTAGAATGACCAGGAGTCTCTCTCCACTCTAAACGAGGTAAACCCGGCAAGGCTAAGGTCATAGTCTTAGCATGACGGTCCAAGATAGCATGGTAAGGTGATAACCAGTCCATCCCTAGTATGACGTCAAAATCAACCATGTCCAGCAGTAATAAGTCTACTCGGGTCTCAAGACCCCCAATCACAACTACACAAGAGCGATGAACACGATCTACTATAATAGAATCACTCACCGGTGTAGACACATAAACAGGAGCGCTCAAGGAATCACTAGGCATGACCAGATATGGTGCAAAATAAGATGACACATAGGAGTATGTAGTGGATCAAATAGGACTGAAGCATCTCTACTAAAAACCAGAACAATACCTGTGATAACTACATCAGAAGCCTCAGGCTCAAGCCTAGCTAGAAGAGCATAACATCGGGGCTGGGCCCCACCACCCTGGACTACATCTCTGGGACGGCCTGCAGCTGGCTGGCCTCCACCTCTAGCAGTCTGAGCTCCACCTCTAACACCTCTACCTCCACCTCTAGATCCTCTACCCCCACCCCTGGCTGGCTGGGCGGGCTGCGGAACACTCCGTGCCGGAACTATGGCACGGGAACTCGGATGCTGAGAGTTGCTCGATGCTCGAGGACAATATCTAGCAATGTGCCTCGTGTCGCCACAAGTAAAACAAGCCCTCGGTTGCTGGGGCTGACGACCCTGACAACTCTGAAGTGGCGATGCACTGATAGGAGCTGGTGGTGCACTGTAGGACTGCTGATCAGAATACTACATATGAGAACCACGGCCACCTGAAGCACCACGAGAAACTTGAAGTGCTGACTAAAAAGGCCTAGGAGAATGGCCTCTACCATACGAATCCCTGACTCCAGACGAGGCGCCACTGAATCTGCCTGAATGACGAGGCCTCTTATCGGACCCCTGACCACCTCCCTGCGACAGAACCATCTCCACTCTCCTGGCCACATTGGCCGCCTCCTGAAAAGAAATCTCACTCTCTGTCTCCCTAGCCATCTGAAGTCGAATCGGCTGAATAAGTCCCTCAATGAACCTCCTCACCCTCTCTCTCTCGGTGGGAAGTATGATAAGAGCATGACGTGCCAAGTCGATGAATCTGGTCTCATACTAAGTAACGGTCATAGAACCCTTCTGGAGATGCTCAAACTGCCTCTGATAGGCCTCTCTCTGAGTGATGGGGAGAAACTTCTCCAAAAATAGCTGAGTAAACTGATCCCAAGTCAAAGCTGGTGATCCGGTTGGCCTAGCCAAACAATAATCACTCCACCAAGTCTTGGCGGATCAAGACAAACGGAAGTAGCAAAGTCGACCCCGTTGGTCTCCACTATCCCCATGTTCCTGAGAGCCTCATGACAGCTGTTTAGATAATCCTGGGGATCCTCAGAAGATTCACCGCTGAAAGTAGTAGTGAAGAGCTTGGTGAACATGTCCAATCTCCAGAAAGCATCGGCAGACATAGCTGCTCCATCACCGGTCTGAGCTACCACACCCGGCTGAATTGCTCCAACTAGCTGAGCGACTGGAGTCTGAAACTGGAAAGCCATCTGCTCCGAAGTGCGGGTAGCAGGAGTCTGGGCCCCTCCTCCAGCCTGAGAGACGGCTGGTGCTACAAGAAGTAAGCCTGCCCAGGTGACACTCTCCATAAAGCCCACTAGACGGACCAGAGCATCGTGGAGTACCGGGGTAGCAATAAACCCCTCTGGGACCTGAGCTGGGCCCATCGAAACTGTCTGGGCCAGAACCTCATCATCAAAGTCAACCTGAGGCTCCGCCGCTAGTGCTGCTGCTCTGGGCTGAGCACTGCCCCTACCTCGGCCTCTAGCACGGCCTCGGCCTCGCCCTCTGCCCCTCGTAGGAGCTGCTACTAGGGGCTCGGGCTGCTGGTCAGTGGATGAGGAAGCGCTTGTTCTCGCCATCTGCGAAAGAACAAAGTAGAAATTCAATTAGCATTGAGAAACCAAACCACACGACAAGAAGGAATAAATGTGAAGTTTTTCCTAACTCTGTAGCCTCTGGGGGATAAATACAGACGTCTCTATACCGATCTCTCAAAGTCTACTAAGCTTGTCTGTGAACTGTGAGACCCATGTAACTTAGAGCTCTGATACCAACTTGTCACAACCCGGATTTCCCTCCCTCGGGAGTCATGATGGCGCCTACTAATGTGAGCTAGGCAAGCTGACTGCTTGATCAATTTACCTTTTTCCCATTTTAATCCTTTAGCAATTATGAGAAATAATTTAAAGACAGCGGAATTTATGACAAGCGGAAGAAAAACAGTAAAACTACTGAGTATATCCAATACAACTGTTTAAACAAGACTAGCCAGAACTGGAGTCACAGCTTCACAGACAGTCTAAGAATACTACAAACAAGGTCTTAATGAAATACAAAAGTCTGTCTCTGAATAAATAAAAACAGCAAGAGAAAAGATAGGAGGAGACGCCAAAGCCCGCGGACGTCTGCAGGACTACCTCGGGTCGCCTGTGTGGACTGAAGAGAGCACCCTCAGTGTGGTCCAAACGCTCCGGTATCAGTATCTTCACACAGTGCAGAGTGTAGTATCAGCACAACCGACCCCATGTGCTGGTAAGTGCCTAGCCTAACCTCGGAGAAGTAGTGACGAGGCTAGGACCAGACTACCAAGTAAACCTGTGCAGTTAAATCATATACAGCGGAAATAGAAGCAGAAAATTAAAACTAAAGTTAGGCGGGGGAAACATGCTGCGGGGAGTAACAACAGAACAACAATAGAGAAATATAAGTAATGCCACAAATTAATTACCAGCAAAGATAAGGAAATAGAAGAACAGGTACACATGTAATACCGTTGCAGGCGTGCAACCCGATCCCATTTCATATGATACCGTTGCAGGCATGCAACCCGCTCCCATTTCATATACTACCATTGTAGGCATGCAACCCGCTCCCATTTCATATATTATCGTTGCAGGCGCGCAACCCGCTCCCATTTCATATATTACCGTTGTAGGCGTGAAACCCGCTCCCGATTTCATATATTACCGTTGCAAG
>NW_017683625.1:0-320 GCF_001879085.1 Nicotiana attenuata
CTAGGGAATGGAGGCCCTATGTCTAAAAAGGCACAATTCAGGGATTGCAGCCCTAATGTTGGCAAAAGACGACTAGGGAATGGACGCCCTATGTCTAAAAAGGCATAACTCAGGGATTGAAGCCCTAATGTTGGCAAAATGCGACTAGGGAATGGAGGCCCTATGTCTAGAAAGGCACAACTCAGGGATTGGAGCCCTAATGTTAGAAAAAGGCGAGTAGGGAATGGAGGCCCTATGTCTAAAAAGGCACAACTCAGGGATTGGAGCCCTAATGTTGGCAAAAGGCGACTAGGGAATGGAGGCCCTATGTCTAAAAAGGC
>NW_017683625.1:5187-8320 GCF_001879085.1 Nicotiana attenuata
AGCCCTAATGTTGGCAAAAGGCGACTAGGGAATGGAGGCTCTATGTCTAAAAGGCTCAAATTAGGGATTTGAGCCCTAATGTTGGCAAAAGGCGACTAGGGAATGGAGGCCCTATGTCTATAAAGGCACAACTCAGGATTGCAGCCCTAATATTGGCAAAAGACAACTAGGGAATGGAGGCCCTATGTCTAAAAAGGCACAATTCAGGGATTGCAGCCCTAATGTTGGCAAAAGACGACTAGGGAATGGACGCCCTATGTCTAAAAAGGCTCAACTCAGGGATTGGAGCCCTAATGTTGGCAAAAGGCGACTAGGGAATGGAGGCCCTATGTCTAAAAAGGCACAACTCAGGGATTGGAGCCCTAATGTTGGCAAAAGGCGACTAGGGAATGGAGGCCCTATGTCTAAAAAGGCACAACTCAGGGATTGGAGCCCTAATGTTGGCAAAAGGCGACTAGGGAATGGAGGCCCTATGTCTAAAAAGGCACAACTCAGGGATTGGAGCCCTAATGTTGGCAAAAGGCGACTAGGGAATGGAGGCCCTATGTCTAAAAAGGCACAACTCAGGGATTGGAGCCCTAATGTTGGCAAAAGGCGACTAGGGAATGGAGGCCCTATGTCTAAAAAGGCACAACTCAGGGATTGGAGCCCTAATGTTGGCAAAAGGCGACTAGGGAATGGAGGCCCTATGTCTAAAAAGGCACAACTCAGGGATTGGAGCCCTAATGTTGGCAAAAGGCGACTAGGGAATGGAGGCCCTATGTCTAAAAAGGCACAACTCAGGGATTGGAGCCCTAATGTTGGCAAAAGGCGACTAGGGAATGGAGGCCCTATGTCTAAAAAGGCACAACTCAGGGATTGGAGCCCTAATGTTGGCAAAAGGCGACTAGGGAATGGAGGCCCTATGTCTAAAAAGGCACAACTCAGGGATTGGAGCCCTAATGTTGGCAAAAGGCGACTAGGGAATGGAGGCCCTATGTCTAAAAAGGCACAACTCAGGGATTGGAGCCCTAATGTTGGCAAAAGGCGACTAGGGAATGGAGGCCCTATGTCTAAAAAGGCACAACTCAGGGATTGGAGCCCTAATGTTGGCAAAAGGCGACTAGGGAATGGAGGCCCTATGTCTAAAAAGGCACAACTCAGGGATTGGAGCCCTAATGTTGGCAAAAGGCGACTAGGGAATGGAGGCCCTATGTCTAAAAAGGCACAACTCAGGGATTGGAGCCCTAATGTTGGCAAAAGGCGACTAGGGAATGGAGGCCCTATGTCTAAAAAGGCACAACTCAGGGATTGGAGCCCTAATGTTGGCAAAAGGCGACTAGGGAATGGAGGCCCTATGTCTAAAAAGGCACAACTCAGGGATTGGAGCCCTAATGTTGGCAAAAGGCGACTAGGGAATGGAGGCCCTATGTCTAAAAAGGCACAACTCAGGGATTGGAGCCCTAATGTTGGCAAAAGGCGACTAGGGAATGGAGGCCCTATGTCTAAAAAGGCACAACTCAGGGATTGGAGCCCTAATGTTGGCAAAAGGCGACTAGGGAATGGAGGCCCTATGTCTAAAAAGGCACAACTCAGGGATTGGAGCCCTAATGTTGGCAAAAGGCGACTAGGGAATGGAGGCCCTATGTCTAAAAAGGCACAACTCAGGGATTGGAGCCCTAATGTTGGCAAAAGGCGACTAGGGAATGGAGGCCCTATGTCTAAAAAGGCACAACTCAGGGATTGGAGCCCTAATGTTGGCAAAAGGCGACTAGGGAATGGAGGCCCTATGTCTAAAAAGGCACAACTCAGGGATTGGAGCCCTAATGTTGGCAAAAGGCGACTAGGGAATGGAGGCCCTATGTCTAAAAAGGCACAACTCAGGGATTGGAGCCCTAATGTTGGCAAAAGGCGACTAGGGAATGGAGGCCCTATGTCTAAAAAGGCACAACTCAGGGATTGGAGCCCTAATGTTGGCAAAAGGCGACTAGGGAATGGAGGCCCTATGTCTAAAAAGGCACAACTCAGGGATTGGAGCCCTAATGTTGGCAAAAGGCGACTAGGGAATGGAGGCCCTATGTCTAAAAAGGCACAACTCAGGGATTGGAGCCCTAATGTTGGCAAAAGGCGACTAGGGAATGGAGGCCCTATGTCTAAAAAGGCACAACTCAGGGATTGGAGCCCTAATGTTGGCAAAAGGCGACTAGGGAATGGAGGCCCTATGTCTAAAAAGGCACAACTCAGGGATTGGAGCCCTAATGTTGGCAAAAGGCGACTAGGGAATGGAGGCCCTATGTCTAAAAAGGCACAACTCAGGGATTGGAGCCCTAATGTTGGCAAAAGGCGACTAGGGAATGGAGGCCCTATGTCTAAAAAGGCACAACTCAGGGATTGGAGCCCTAATGTTGGCAAAAGGCGACTAGGGAATGGAGGCCCTATGTCTAAAAAGGCACAACTCAGGGATTGGAGCCCTAATGTTGGCAAAAGGCGACTAGGGAATGGAGGCCCTATGTCTAAAAAGGCACAACTCAGGGATTGGAGCCCTAATGTTGGCAAAAGGCGACTAGGGAATGGAGGCCCTATGTCTAAAAAGGCACAACTCAGGGATTGGAGCCCTAATGTTGGCAAAAGGCGACTAGGGAATGGAGGCCCTATGTCTAAAAAGGCACAACTCAGGGATTGGAGCCCTAATGTTGGCAAAAGGCGACTAGGGAATGGAGGCCCTATGTCTAAAAAGGCACAACTCAGGGATTGGAGCCCTAATGTTGGCAAAAGGCGACTAGGGAATGGAGGCCCTATGTCTAAAAAGGCACAACTCAGGGATTGGAGCCCTAATGTTGGCAAAAGGCGACTAGGGAATGAAGGCCCTATGTCTAAAAGGCTCAACTCAGGCATTCGAGCCCTAATGTTGGCAAAAGGCGACTAGGGAATGGAGGCTCTATGTCTAAAAGGCTCAAATTAGGGATTTGAGCCCTAATGTTGGCAAAAGGCGACTAGGGAATGGAGGCCCTATGTCTATAAAGGCACAACTCAGAATTGCAGCCCTAATATTGGCAAAAGACAACTAGGGAATGGAGGCCCTATGTCTAAAAAGGCACAATTCAGGGATTGCAGCCCTAATGTTGGCAAAAGACGACTAGGGAATGGACGCCCT
>NW_017683626.1:0-3000 GCF_001879085.1 Nicotiana attenuata
AAACACCATCTCTCTGAATCTCATCTACGCGAATCGCGTAAAAAGGAGCGCGGACCGCGTAGATTGCCCTTGAATGACCCAGTCTCTGAATCTCCTAGCGCGGCCGCGTGGCAAAATAGTGCGGTCCGCGCTAGGTCTTCTTGTTCCCCACTTCAATTGGTCTTTGACACTTGGCAGGTTTCACTCCGTTTTGAGCCGATCTTTGACATTTGTCATCTTGTCGCTCAAACCTGCAATCAAGCGCAACTTGTAAGGATTTTGGGATTATTTTGTGGCAATTCATAACAAAAGCAATAGCAAGTAGGTGTATAATCATGTTAAAATCCTAACTTATCAACTCCCCCAAACTTAAACCTTTGCTTGTCCTCAAGCAAACAAAATAAGACCTACCCCAAAAGAGCAATCCAAGAATTTCCAGCTATCCTAAAGTAACCTCAACAAGCATCAATTGGGACTAACAATTGCCCTCAATACGAATGCATCATTAACACATTTTAGGCTTTTGAAAACTATGGATCAAGTGTGCCACAAGAGCATCAAGGGTTGACACATTTCATCAAAGAGCTTTTCTCAAATACCTTGGTCATTGTGGAACCCAAACTCAAACATCCTCAACTCTCCCTAAGCGAACCTCACCTTTTAGAGTAGTGACACACAAACCGAGGTTGATGGGATTTTCACTCAATTCTCTCAAAAAGAAGGTCACAAGTCCGGCTCTAGGTACCATATGCTTGCCCCTTATGTAAGTATCCACTAATGTAGGTTCCGTTCAACTCAAGATCATATAGGGCTTTTGTGGAGTCATTGTAAAGGCTTTTAGGTAAGGATAGGACATGTTTTTGTTCAAGTGGGTTCAATCTTCCCTTAAGCACTTCTTTTGATTCATTTTGGCACACTTTCTTGACTCATTTCAGTATTCACTTCTTTTTCAAGGGGTTGGAGAGACACACTGTCACTCTTTCTTATGCAATTCAACACATTTCTCCTTTTTCTACTTTTTCCACACCCTTTTTCACTTTTGTTTTCTTTGAATTCCCTTTTTGACCTTATTCAATTTGGTCTTTCTTTTTGTCTTGTCTTTTCTTCCTTTTTCATTGCCTTTCTTTTCTTTTGCTTCTGTACCTTTTACCACATTGTTTCCTTTCTTTCCTCTCCCCCCAAACTTAGACATTTATCATTTACTCAAGGGAAATGTGGGTGCCAAGAGAGGGTCTCAAAAAACGGGTATAGGCTTGTAGCTTTGGTTCTTGAAAGAAGAAAGTTTAAGGCTCAAAAGGGCTAACTAGGGAATCATTTCATTGGTAGGCTATGGAATTGTCAACTTAGCATTTGGATCAAGGAGAACCTATAATCATTTCTCAAGTCAAATTTCACCTAGGATTTTGCCTCAACAAACATTCAGGGCAAGTTCTAGACCATCGGCTCGGGACTTGGACTCACAATTCTAATTCTCACCACACACCCTCAAGGATTGCTAAAGACATCGAGTCGAGGGCCCACAACGACCTTAGTTACGATCCAAGCGCACAATGGTTCAACAAGACCACATGATGATTGTTTGGTCAACACAAGAGTCTCACGGCCACGACTTTCACCATTCTAAGCACAACATTATGTCTTTGACCATGGGATCAAAGGCAAATGTGTTAGGCCCAAGTGAAGCTTTGCCTGAGGTACCCTTAACTACGCAAAATCAAAAGAAGGTCAAAAAACGGACTCAAACCCTTAAGAAGGTTGTCACGCCATCTATCATTGGGAAGAGCCACCCGGTTCGCACAACACTCTACCCCTGGAAAGAACCGTGGCATTAAGAAAACCAAGGGCTTATTGACAATGCCAAAACCAAAACAAAAGGCTATGAGCCTAAATACCAGGCTAAAAACAAAATTTTTTAACGAAAATAGAAAAACCGAATGAATATGTACAATGGGAGTCGAATATATAACGGGGATGAATATATACATAAAGTAGAGAAGTAGCCAAAATTAGCAGTTATATACAGGCCAACTATCAAATCTACAAACATAAACTAAAAGTCAAATATATACAATCATCCAAATGTATCAAAAATTAAAACAGTAGGGCGCACCCCCACGAATAAGAGCTGGCATTGTCCCCAATGCCAGCTACCAAAATAAGCATAAAAATAGAGAAAGGATATAGAATGGCTCCTCAAGCCTGATCCGTCTGCATGGGCTGATCAGTGGTCCCCTGGTCCTCTGTACTAGTAGGAACCTTAGACTGGTTCCTGGCCTGCTGCTGCTCTGTTGCTGGGACAGGGGGCGGGTCATGGACCGGCTGAACATCTGGTGGAGCAGTGGAGGTACCCTCCTGAACCTGTGCCACCTCTATCACAACACCCTCAGTGCTAGGAAGCTTCCTCTTCTTCCTTGGGTGCCTAGGCTCCTCCTCGTGCTGTGGCTGTGCTGCTGCTGGATCTAGAACTGGATCCCCCAATAGCAAGTCTAATGGCATCTGGTCTACCAAAAGCTTGTCCACATCTGCTCGCAGCTTCTCTACCGACTCCTGAGATGCCCTCGACTTTCTCATTTTCTTATGTTCCTTTGCAAGCTCCTTCAAAGCCTTGCCATGTGAGGCTACCGCCGTAGTCAAGGTGGCCTGGGTCTCCAAAATCTTCTCCTGGTTGGCCATGAGCTTCTTTAATGTCTCCTCAATGGAAGGAGGAATCTGAGCAGTGGCTGGTGCTGAATGTGCCTCAATAGTAGTAGCCAAAGTGGACAACTTGGATGTCGCTGTTGACATCCAGTTGTTTAGACTGGCTAAAGACTGACTGAGCTGGTGGGCAGTGAACCGATGAGTCTTTGAAACAGGAACTGCCGGGTCAGCTGAAGTAGAAGGACCTGGGGGTAAGGGCTCACTGGTGGAAGTGGTCGGGATGGAGGATGGTCCAATAGAAGGCTCTACCGCAACTGGCTCATCAAACTGGCCAGTTGGGGCAGAGGTGGGTGGCTGGTACTTTTTGGATTTTGGGTTGTCTGA
>NW_017683626.1:3973-8319 GCF_001879085.1 Nicotiana attenuata
CGTCTCTTGGAGGTGGGTGAAGGTGGAGGAGTGTCATGTAATTGGAATGGGTCAGAGGTGTGAGTGGGGGCTGATTCTGAGGTGATGCTCCGGGAGGGTGCATACTCACTCCTCGAAGAGTGGGAGGCAGCCCTATCAACAACCCGTATCAGCTTACGGGTCTTTTTAATGTTTGCCCGGGCCTGGGGAGTGAGTTTAGCAATTCTTTTTCCCTTTCCCCCTCGGGAGGAACCACCTCTCCCGGGTTGTTGTTGTTCTGTACCTCCTCGTTTCTTAACCATGATCTGCAAAAATACACGTCTAACATTGTTAGTTTAAGCACATGTAGTGAATTAGATGAGTTACACAGGAGGGGAAAACACAGGTAATTTGCATAACACAGGGGCGCGGACCGCGTAGATCTGGAGCGCAGACCGCGCAGGGCATATGCCCCCCGGTGAAGCTCTCTGAATCCCCCCAACGCGGTCCGCACTGATATGGACCGCGGCCGCGTTGGGCCAGCGCGGACCGCGCAAAAATGTGACGCGGCCGCTCTTGTTAAAGTAGACACCACAGAAGAAACTACGCGGACCGCGCAAAAATGATGCGCGGCCGCGCTGGGCCATTCAAATGAACTGAACTAGGGTTTAGCATTTTGGTCCATTTTTCATCAAATATTTGGGTCCTAGTTGTCCCTACTCAATTTCTCATATTGAAGTTCATGCCCAATGTTCAAGATAAACACAAAAAAGCTAAGCTAATCATTAAACCTAAGAAAAATGAGAAGAAAATAAGAAGTTATACTACTGGGAAGCAAGCACAATAATTAAAAATTAAAACTATGAATGAAATTAGCAAGGAATGTTACCAGGTGTTATGAAGATTCAACTATTTGAAGCAAAGGTCTCAATGAATAGTAAAAATTTAAGCACAGGAAGTCAAAGTGCGTAAAGGGTAAAATGAGGCCTAGGGTATCTATTTATAGGAAAACTGTGGGACCCATCACTTACCTACCAGCGCGGCCGACGCGGACCGCGCTGGATTTTATTCCTTCATATTGAGACGAGTTGCCCACGCGAACCGCACTGTTTTGTTAGGCGGCCGCGTGGGAAACTTCAGAGAGCATGACATTTGGGCCTTCCCAGCGCGGACCGCACAAAAGTGCTCCGCGGCCGCGCCGGAAACTTCAGATACTCAACGCCCCATTGGACCAGCCTACGCGGACCGCCCTGTTTTGTAGCGCGATCGCGTTGGCAAACTTCAGAGACCTGACATTTTTGTTCTGCACTGGTTCAACATTATCCCTGCAACATCTCACAAACCATTAGCTCAAAAATCCTAGTCTATAAAGAAAATCAACGAAATAGAAAAAGACATGGGTTGCCTCCCAAGAAGCGCCTGATTTAACGTCGCGGCACGACGCATGTTACCATCTCATCATTTCAAATGAAGGAGTGCCACCACGTGGCTGTCATCAATCTTCACCAAGTAATGCTTCACGCGATGCCCATTAACCCGGAATACCTCACTATTTTTGTTGTTGAGATCAAGAGCACCAAAAGGAGTCACAAATACCACTTCAAAAGGGCCACTCCACTTAGACTTGAGTTTGCCCGGAAATAACCTCAACCGGGAGTTGAAAAGAAGAACCATATCACCAACCTTGAATTCCTTTCCCCGAGCATATTTGTCGTGAAGGTACTTCATCTTGTCCTTGTACAAAGACGAGCTGGAGTAGGCATGAAATCTAAACTCATCAAGATCATTCAATTGCTCCACTCGGAGATTGGCTGCAACATCCCATTCCAAGTTCAACTTCCTCAATGTCCACATAGCCTTGTGCTCAAGTTCCACCGGAAGATGGCAAGCTTTACCAAACACCAACCGATACGGAGACATACCAATTGGAGTCTTGTAAGCCGTCCGATAAGCCCAAAGAGCATCATCCAATTTCTTCGACCAATCGGTCCTATTAGCATTCACCGTTTTGGACAAAATACTCTTTATCTCCCGATTTGAGACTTCCACTTGTCCGCTAGCTTGGGGATGATAGGGGGTGGTCACTTTGTGGTTAACTCCATACTTAGCAAGCAATGAGTCGAAAGCCTTGTTGCAAAAATGGGACCCCCCATCACTAATAATGGCCCGAGGAGTACCAAACCTCGTAAAGATACTCTTTTTCAAAAATGCTACAACACTTCGGGCTTCATTGTTGGGTAGAGTCACGGCTTCCACCCACTTTGAGACATAGTCCACCGCCACGAGAATGTAAGTGTTACCACAAGAGCACACGAACGGACCCATGAAATCGATGCCCCAAACATCAAAAATATCCACCTCGAGAATTGTATTGAGGGGCATCTCATCCTTCTTGGAAATACCGCTGGCTCTTTGACATGCATCACATCTCTTCACCAATTCACTAGCATCCTTGAACAGCGTCAGCCAATAGAATCCGCAACTCAAAACTTTTGAGGCCGTCCTCACCCCCCCGTGATTGGCCACCATAGGGAGAAGAGTGACAAGCCTCCAATATGCTCATTTGTTCACTTTTCGGTACACATCTTCTTATCACTCCATCTGTGCAAATTCTAAACAAATACGGATCATCCCAATAGAAATCTAAACTATCCCGCTTGAGTTTCTTCCTTTGGTTGGAAGAGAGCTCACACGGGACGTTACCAGTCACAATGAAGTTGGCGATGTCCGCGAACCATGGCATTTCACACATAGAAACGGAAAGAAGCTGCTCGTCTGGGAACCTATCATTAATCTCAATACCATCACTTGGTCTCCCCTCTTCCTCTAATCGGGACAAATGGTCTGCAACTTGATTCTCGCTTCCCTTTCTATCCACAATCTCTAAATCAAATTCCTGAAGGAGTAGCACCCACCTCATCAATCTTGCTTTCGAATCCTTCTTAGTCATTAAATACCAGAGGGCTGCATGGTCTGTGTATATGATCACCTTTGCTCCCATAAGGTAAGGTCGAAATTTCTCCATCGCGAACACAATAGCCAATAGCTCCTTTTCCGTCTGTGTAGTTTCTTTGGGCCTCATTCATCGTCTTGCTAGCATAATACACAGGATGGAACATTTTGTTGATCCTTTGGCCTAGCACCACACCAACCGCTACATCACTCGCATCGCACATAAGTTCAAAAGGCAAATCCCAATTAGGTGCGGTGATGATAGGAGTTGTTGTCAACTTGTGTTTCAATAACTCAAAAGACTCTATGCACTTCTCATCAAAGATAAACTTGACATCCTTCTCTAACAATTTGCAAAGCGGGTTCACAATTTTTGAAAAATCTTTAATGAATCGCCGGTAGAACCCGGCATGACCAAGAAAGCTCCTCACCCCTTTGACAGAAGTAGGGGGAGGGAGCCTTGAGATAACCTCTATTTTTGCCTTATCAACTTCAATTCCTTGCCTTGAGATTTTGTGACCCAATACAATTCCCTCTTGCACCATAAAGTGACATTTCTCCCAGTTGAGCACAAGGTTGGTTTCTTCTCATCTTGCCAAAACCCTATCCAAGTTCACCAAACATTCCTCAAATGAATCTCCCACCACGCTGAAGTCGTCCATGAATACCTCCAAGATATCCTCCACCATGTCGGTGAAAATTGCCATCATACATCTTTGGAAGGTCGCTGGGGCATTTCATAGGCCGAATGGCATTCTCGAGAAAGCGAACGTGCCATAAGGACATGTAAAGGTTGTCTTCTCCTGATCCTCCGGGGCAATGAGAATTTGATTATACCCCGAGTAGCCATCTAGAAACAATAAAAGGCCCGGCCCGCAAGACGATCGAGCATTTGGTCCAAGAATGGTAGTGGGAAATGATCTTTTCTTGTCACCTTATTCAGCTTTCTATAGTCCATACACACTCTCCAACCCGTAACTGTCCGAGTAGGAATCAACTCATTGTTGGCATTGGTCACTACCGTCATTCCACCCTTCTTTGGCACACATTGGACCGGAGAGGTCCATGAACTGTCCGAGATCGGGTAAACCACACCGGCGTCAAGCCACTTGATAACCTCTTTCTTTACTACTTCTTGCATCACCTCGCTGAGTCTCCTTTGATGTTCAAGAGATGGCCGTGCATCCTCCTCCAAGATGATCTTATGCATGCAAAATGCGGGGCTTATTCCCCTGATGTCCGCCAAAGTCCATCCTATTGCCTTTTTTCGCTTTTGAAGCACCTCCATAGTGGCCTCAACCTGAAAGTTAGTAAGGCAAGAAGAAAGAATAACTGGAAGAGTAGAATTATAGCCCAAGAATTCATACCTGAGGTGTGGAGGAAGTGGTTTCAACTCCAACACCGGTGGCTCCTCAATTGATGGCTTGGTTGGCAGA
>NW_017683627.1:0-8319 GCF_001879085.1 Nicotiana attenuata
ATCATTTATTTATTTTTAGAGTCGCCACTTGGGATAGAATTGGCTTTTGGTGTCCCAAGTCACCGATTTAATTTAAATCCCAAATCGAGGAAAATTTCGACTTCCCAATTGGAGTCTGCGAACCAGAAATTCTGTGTAAGGAATTCTGTTGACCCGAGGGAAGGTATTAGGCACCCCCGGATCCCGTGGTTCTAGCACGGTCGCTTAAATTATCATAAATGGCTAAAATCTGGTTTTTATACATATTTAAACCTATAGTGCAATTTTAAGATTATTTACCGCTTTGAGTTTATTTTGTTTTTTACGAAAGTGAACGCCGTTTAAGAGCGTGTTTTTGGATCACGTCACATGAAATGCACCCGGATCCTAAACACCTCTTATTCAACGTTTTGGGATTTGGACTTGGGTTGCATGAAATGCGCACCCGAGTTTAGGAAAGTAAAATTATTAAAAGCGTGCCTAAAGTGGCTAGCGCCTTATTAACTTTGCGGGAAGCCATGAAAATTCGCTAAATGGCATGTCCCGAATTTCTAAAATATTTTAATAAAGTATTTAATGAGGGCCTCGAAATTTATGCATTTTGTTCGGCGAGGCGCATCTCACTTTATTATTTAGAGGCCAAACTAAAGCGAACTACGATTTTCTATTTATTTTTTGTCTCTAAAAGGGCCTAATTAATTTACATCTATAAATTCGGGTCTCGGGTTCAAGTCCGAATTCAAACAAAAGGGGAAACCCTCCTAATTTGAACCCGCTACTTAACACGAGAACCTAAATTTATATTTGCAAATCAATCCCCATATTCCTAATATAATTTAAAGGATTTTTTGATTTCAGCATTTTTGGGCCTTCAAACTTGGCCCAATACAGGTTTAATGCCTAAAATACTACCCAGACGTGGACTTGGCGTGACAAACTTGGGCTTGAACTCTGCTGATCCAACAACCGCCCAACCTTAGGTCTTTGCCAAAGCCCAAACAAGGTGTAATCCAGAAATAGAACTGAGGTGGTGCATTGGTTAATCTGAAGCTTAAATTAAATACAAAGAGGCTGTTGAGCCTTAATCCTTCAATCATTGGCTGGTTTTAGTTTTACTCAATATCAGAAATTCAAGGAACTAAGCATGCCATAATTAACACCTATGTTGAGGTAATACAGAACCTTCATCTTTTAAAACATAATTCATTGATGTCAACATTCAAACATATATATACTGAACTCCTTAAACAACCAACCCAAAACATACATATATTGATTTGCAAATTTAAGTAAACTAGCATTCGAAACTAAACTACACTACACTAAGGCTCCTGGTTTTAGATGACTTAATACAAATCCAAAATTCAACAGTTTACTGCAGTCCAGTTTAATTACAGGCCAATATTAATTGAATGAATATAAGAACTATTGTAAAAGGCCAATAACATCTGTACTTCAATATGAAAATCTAACATTCTTCATCATTTAAACTCCAGGACTGTTCGTACATGTGGATTCGTATTTCTGGATCAACTTGAGTTAGAGAAAATACCTGGAATTATGATGAGACAAAGAGAAGAAGAAGAAGGTCAGCAGCAGTTCTAGTAGAGATCAGATAACAGCCCAGAAATGCATTCAACAACCCAGGAAGAGTTTGAAATCAGTTGAAACTAAGCAATCAACCATAAATGACTTGAATACACTCAAATAAACTGGAAATTGGACTCAGCAACCCCCAGAATATCTTCAGCAACTATGAATAACCAAAATAACCTGAATGGATCCCAAAGTGACTTGCAATTGAATCTAGGACACTAGGAATTCAGATTAACTAACTAAGCTAAAGAAAACTTCAATGTAACAGTATATTTTGGGATTTTTTACTGCATTTTCATTTGTTTTTTTTTGGATTTTTTTTTGCAGAGATTAAGATCTGAAGAAGGTTTCTAGAACTATAAGCTTCAGATTTGACCTGTTTGGATTTTTGAAATTCAAAATTTTAAACTCAGCTCTTCGAAGGTGGATCTTTTTGTGGAAAATTATAAGCTGGAAAGTTTTTGGGAATTTTCAGAGGTGTCTAAACTTGTGAAACAAGGCAATGGGTGTGCCTTTTATAGGCAAAGCCTAAGGCTTCCTTCAGATTTTAGTTTTCTTTTTAGTCCTTCTCATTTTCAGCTTTTAGGCCCTTATTTTTAAACTTGTTACCCAAGTAACAACACCTATTTCATTGAAAACTATACTAAAGTCTATTCTAGAAAGTCCTATACCCATTACAATTCCTATACTATCCCTTCCCTACTTTAAAAATTACTATTCCTAATAAAACTACCCTTTTCTATGCCTAAATTACCCTTGATCAATCCCAAAATTACGTTGGACAATTAACCAACCTTCAACTCATGGGTCAAGTTGACCCAATTCGTTTAACCCTAACTGGGCTGGCCTATTTTCCTTGGCTTTCAAACCCTCCGGAAATTAACCCAATTCATAAGTCTCGCTAAACCAATACCAAATTCAAACCCAGCAGTTCAATCAGGTCCAGAAGAAAAAGGGCAATTAACACTACAACATTCAGTAATTAAAACTAAACCATGCCATTAACACCTACGAACTATAAAGGATTTAGAAACTTATACCTAATTAAACGAAGAAAGAAGAAGAGTAAACTAGTAATGAACCTAAAGTCATGAAATAAGCAACGATTTCCAAACATGGAGAAACCTAAAACTAAATCAGAAACAAAACAAGAAAAGAAAAAGAAATACTAAGAAAATAAAGATACGAGATAAAATGAAAATGAGCGAAGGGAAATACCTAGCAAACTGGCCAAAATCAAATCACGAACATCGACAGGATACTTTGAAATTTTGACTAAACAGGCTTTAACCGTGTGTTTTTATGTGAAAACACACACCTAAAACCCATTAGAGTCGAAATTGTCAACAAAATCTTTTTTTCCGGATTTCAGGGTTAACTTGAATTTTAGATTCGCGGATCTTGGCTAAAATTTGGGGCAAAAGGAGTGTGAATCTGTGATGTGGGGGTGGAGAAGATCCTACGGTGTAAATTTGGTGGGGATTAAGTGGTGGTGCCGCCGTGGGCGGTGGTGGCGGCGCCTAAGGTTTGGAGGATTTGGGGTGTTTGGTTGGGTTTTGGAAGAAAATAGTTACGGATTCGGAACGAGGAGAGGACAAGGATTCATGGATGAAATTTTGGGGTCGATTGGGGTTGCGCCACCGGCGGCGACGATTTCCGGCCGGTGGAGATGGGGAGGAGGACGGTGGGGTTATGGCGGAGCCATGGCCGGCGTTACAAATAAACGGGGGGGGGGGGGTACGAGGAAGGTAAATTTTGTCTTAAAGTTTGGAGTTGTTTTCAGACAAGTATATTTAAAATTCAAGATCCATTTGTGGCCATTGGATGAGGAGAATTGAACGGACCAGATTAACTCTGGCAAAACGACGTCGTTTCAAATAAAGGGGGGCTGGACCGGGTATTGGGGTGGGTTTGGACTAGTTGTTGGGCCTGTTGATCGGATTTTCTTTGGACCTGGGGGATATTTAAATAAAAATGGCCCAAAATCCAACCTTCTTGATTTTTTTTTTTTTAAAAAAAAAACGCTTTTTTTTTTAGTTTCTTCTTTTTTTTNCCCAAATCCAACCTTCTTGTTATTTTTTTTTTAAAAAAAATCTTTTTTTTTGTTTCTTCTTTTTTTTTTTTTCAAATTCAACTTTTCTTTTCCTTTCTAAATTAAAATAAAACCTAAATTAAATCCTATCAAAATAGTATTTACAAAACTAATTAACTCCTAATTTAAAAGAAAAGCTACAAAATTCAAAATTAAAAAGTAAAAATGCCACACGAACTACTTTTGTAATTTTTCATTTT
Source organism: Nicotiana attenuata (assembly GCF_001879085.1). Taxonomy (NCBI): domain Eukaryota; kingdom Viridiplantae; phylum Streptophyta; class Magnoliopsida; order Solanales; family Solanaceae; genus Nicotiana; species Nicotiana attenuata. The sequence goes on from NW_017683627.1 coordinate 3,868, forward strand.
TGTGAAACAAACTAATTTGCTAATTAATCTAAAAAAATATAAAATTAAATCCTACATGCAAATGCAGTGCGTATTTTTGTATTTTTATGAATTATGTTACACAGAAATGCAAATAAACATGAAAATCATGCAATTAAATCCTAAAAAAATCAAATAATTAAAAGAAAAATCCTAAATCTAAGAATTTTGTAGGAATAGTTCATGCGAGGCAAAAATCACGTGCTCACAACAGCCACTGCCACATTTGTATGAAACCTTTGTCAAGCCGAAGTACAATGAGGAGGAAGATGATGAGGCCTTTACGGCCGAAGAGATTGAGGAAATATGTGGGGCAATGAGGAAGATACTCTACGAAACCCACATGGTTCAGCCGGGAGAGGGAACTAGTACCGCTGAGGTGTTATACATGGGACCAAGCGCCAAGCTTCAAAATTGGAAGGCTACGCCATTTTCGATCAGGCGGGAGTCCCGGTAGACCTGTCCTGCCACTTTTTCTGCATCGCGAGTTATTCTAGGGTGTAACTCGGATATTTTCTTTAGTTTCCCGTCTTTTAATTTCCAAAATGTAAACCCTGTTATCTTCAAATTCCAAGAAATGAAATCAATATTTCATCGTTTATCTTTCTTTATTCTTTCTGATTTTTGCTTCTTCTTTCAGTTCTAATAATGCGTGCCTTAAATAACATGACATGCTTGCGGACTTCATGCCCAGATCCGAACATGCTGTCTAATTGTGAAATAATGAACCAAGAACCAGAATAGGATGAAGAAGAGGTTTTTAGGGAAATAAATCAAGAATTGGAACAATTTGGGAATAAACCTAAGGCCAATGGTGCTGTTGAAGCAACAAACAAGAACATCAAAAAGATTTTGAGAAGGATGATTCAGAGCTCCAGACAATGGCATGAAAAGTTACCTTTTGCATTACTGGGATATCGCACCACAGTGCGCACATCGGTAGGAGCCACCCCATACCTTTTGGTCTATGGAACCAATGCTGTTATACCCGCAGAGGTAGAAATGCCTTCTCTCCGGACCATTGTTGAAGTAGAGATTGAGGACAGTGAGTGGGTCAAGACTCGTCCGGAACAGTTGACCCTAATTGATGAAAAGCGGATGGTTGCGGTCTGTCACGGGCAGTTGTACTAACAAAGAATGGCCCGCGCTTATAACAAGAAAGTACGACCCAGGAATTTTGAAGTGGGACAACTTGTGTTAAGGCGCATTCTTCCACATCATCAGGAAGCAAAAGGAAAATTTACTCCTAATTGAAAAGGTCCATACATCATCAGAAAGATAGCCTAGAGGACCATTGTATCTAGGAGACATCGAAGGAAACGATCCCGAAGCCGCTGTGAATGCGGACGCAGTAAAAATGTACTATGTCTAGGTTTGCTGCGGTGATAACTTTTGTTCAATTGGGATGACGAAGGCTTTCATTCCCGCTACCCAAACACTATCAACCCTTTGCAAACCCATTTGAGCCGGTTACCCTTCCTTGGTTACCCTCTTTGGAACCCGAAAGTACTATTGAAAAGAAAAAAAAAGAAAAAAGAAAAAAAAAGGAAAAAAAAAGAAAAATAAAAGAGAAAGAAAAAAAGAGAGAAGAAAATGAAAAAAAAAAAGAAGAGAAACAAAACAAAACAAAAACAAAAACAACAAAAAACAAATGTTTGCCTGAACTACGTCTGACTTGATTCCGAAAGGATACATAGGCAGCCTCTCTCTAGGGTTCAGTCACACCAAAACAAAAATCCCATATTCCCCCAAAAAATGAAACTGGGGCAGATGATATAATGGCTCGGCCATGAGCCTACCAAAATGGTTCCAAAGTTGTAATTCCGTCCAAAATTCTTTTTACCCAAAAACCTGGTCCAAGTCCTTCCGATCAATTGGCAAAGGCGTGGGAAATGGAAAACACCCTTGTTGGAATCTGATGCAATCCAAGTTGAGAGAAATAAAATGAGAGAGTCTTATTGGTGAAAACCTATGAGCACCATAAGGCGACAGTGAGTAGAGAAATTGAAAATGAGAGAGTCCGCTTAGTGAAAACTCGTAAAAAGCACTATCGGGCGACGGTGAGAAGAGAAATGAGAGAGGTCGATTGGCGAAAACCCGCAAAGGGCGCCGTCGGCCGAACAGAAGACATCTCCCACAATTGAAAGAGTCTTGGCAAGATTCCCTAGATCTGAAACACGGGTCAATGAGTTTATTAGAAGTTTGGAAAGGTTGCGCGGTTCGGACATCCAGTCCAAGAAGCATGTCGTGTCTATTTTAAGCTTGCATACACCCCCAGATAAGTCCTTCTCTTCCCCCCGAAAGGGACGCTTCTCTTTAAATTCATCTTCTTGCTTACTCTTTCCTTGAATCCCTTTCGGTCTAACGCTGATTCCGAAACTATTACAAAGAAAAGGTGGCAGGACTGGCTTTACAGGGCTCTCCCTAACAAAAGCTAAAGAAAAGTACCCAGCCTCAGTAGGTGCATCAAGCCAATCCCGACTGGCCATGATGGCGGATGCTTTAAAATCAAAGTTTATTAAAAGAGATAAAGAAAGTCGAGGACAAAGGTCTCAAAGGCAGAATAAAGCGAAAGAGTCGAGGCCCCACACGGGCGAGTCGTCATGAAATCCCAAAAGTCGAGCCTTTCGGTTTAAGAAGAGATTCATCTTCAAAACCAGCAAGCAGCAGAGGTTCTCAATAGAAGCTGGGCCAAAGTCAAGCAATTGAGACGATCAAGGCCACAAAACCAACCACCGTTTCAAACTAACAAATTGTTCTTTGTTTGAAAAGTTAAAATAGGTGTAATCTAAAGCAAACATGCAAGAAGCAGGTGTAATCAAAAGAAAATGTGCAAGAGCTCGAACCAGCCTCGCAACAATAATCAACTTGAAGGGAAGTTTCCTAAAAAAATCTTTCCTGCATCTTTACTAAAAAAAAACTAACTAAAAAAAAACCAAAATCATGGCAGCATAGGGCCCCTTTCCCTAGATATCCCGGCATAACCCGTGGACCTCCCTGGCATAACCCAAGGACCTTTTTCTTTTATCCCGGCATAACCCGTGGACCTCCCTGGCATAACCCAAGGACCTTTTTCTTTTATCCCGGCATAACCCGTGGACCTCCCTGGCATAACCCAAGGACCTTTTTCTTTTATCCCGGCATAACCCGTGGACCCCCCTGGCATAACCCAAGGACCTTTTCCTTTCGCTCCCTGGCATAACCCAAGGACCTTTTTCTTTTATCCCGGCATAACCCGTGGACCTCCCTGGCATAACCCAAGGAGCCTTTTTCTTTTATCCCGGCATAACCTGCGGACCTCCCTGGCATAATCCAAGGACCTTTTTCTTTTATCCCGGCATAACCCGTGCACCTCCCTGGCATAACCAAAGGACCTTTTTCTTTTATCCCGGCATAACCCGTGGACCTCCCTGGCATAACCCAAGGACCCTTTTCTTTTATCCCGGCATAACCCGTGGACCCCCCTGGCATAACCCAAGGGAACCTTTTTTTTTATCCCGGCATAACCCGTGCACCTCCCTGGCATAACCAAAGGACCTTTTTCTTTTATCCCGGCATAACCCGTGGACCTCCCTGGCATAACCCAAGGACCTTTTTTCTTTTATCCCGGCATAACCCATGGACCCCCCTGGCATAACCCAAGGACCTTTTTCTTTTATCCCGGCATAACCCGCGGATCCCCCTGGCATAACCGAAGGACCTCTTTTATCCCGGCATAACCCGCGGACCTCCCTGGCATAACCCAAGGAGCCTTTTTCTTTTATCCCGGCATAACCCGTGGACCTCCCCGGCATAACCCGAGGACCTTTTTCTTTTTCGGCATAATCCGGTCATTCTCCAGCATAACCTGGTAACCCCCCCCCCCTAGTTTAAGGCTTCATTCCCAAGGATACACAATCCTGATTTTATTGCTTAGATATGTGTCACAAAAAACTCACGAAATTTTCCTAGTGAAAACGGGGGCAGAAAAATTTCGTTCGTTTGTTTGTTTTGGTGTCTGAGCAGGCCTCGAGGCATAGGATCTGAGGTAGCTGAAAGAATGAGTCTCCATCCAGAATAAAGAAAGGAAGAAAAGAACAAAAAGAAGTGAATTCAAAATGCTGAAGCGGACAAAGATGCGGACTGCTCAAAACCTGACTGAAGTCACAAGCTCCGCCTGTCCCGCTTTGATCCCATGCTGAAGAAAGAACCAGCACCTAAAGCTTGCGAGCATCAAGATTCAGATCGGGGTCCACAGCAAAACCAGCTAAGACTCAAGATCAAGTTTCAAAAGATTTATAGATAGGAATCTTGTAACTCATAGTTGATAGGCATAGCTAGCTTAGATATGATTTTCCTTTTGGTGTAATAAGGAGGTCAGCAAGCAGTAGCAGCAGCAACAGCAGTGAAATCACAGCTCCTGGTAGTCCCAGCTACCAAAACTTCCAGAACTAC
>NW_017683629.1:0-795 GCF_001879085.1 Nicotiana attenuata
TATATATATATATATATATATATATATATATACTTACGCTATACTTATATATGTAATATATATACTTACGCTGTACTATGCACTAAGTATGTGATGACCTAAAGGGTCATCACCTGTTTTCTCTTTCATTCCGTGCTTCCGAGGCCTTATATGTGGTTTAAGCGCTTCCCGTGAAATTTGGTCGAAATCGGACGTCATTTGACGTGTTTCGGACCTAAATATCTAAAAATGAAAGTTTATGTAGTTTGATGAAAAAGTGTTGATTTTGAGGTTTGATTCCTCGTTTATGATGTTATTTTGGCGATTTGATCGCACGGTTAAGTTCGTAGGATGTGGTTAAGTAGTGTGTGTGATTGTTTTCGGAGGTTTTCGGGGTGGTTTTGAACTTAGAAATGTTGCAGAAAATCTGCAACAGGTGCCCAGGTGAATCCTTCTTCGCGTTCGCACTCTCCCTCACGCGTTCGCGATGCTTCATTTTGTTCCTTCATCGCGTTCGCATCACTAGTCCGCGTTCGCATAGAGTTATGGAACTCTCAGGGCCCAACCCTCTTTTTTTCTTCGCGTTCGCGGTGGCTGGACCGCGTTCGCGTAGGTCCCCAGCCCCTTCCCATAGCGTTCGCGTACAGGCCAACGCGTTCGCGTAGGCCAATCTCTTGGACCCCAGCCAATTCCTTCTACGCGTTCGCGCTTCACCTTCCGCGTTCGCGTTGCCAACCCTGTTACCCTTCGTCGAACGCGACTCACTTCACGCGAACGCGAAGGGCAAAGTTTGCCACGTTATATTAAATTTCTAGA
>NW_017683629.1:3635-8314 GCF_001879085.1 Nicotiana attenuata
CGAGAGGTGGAGGTAAAGGTATTAGAGGTGGAGGTGCAGGTACTGTTCTGGTTTGTGGTAGAGAAGCTTCGGTTTTATTTTGCGTCGTATCTGGTCATCACCTTATCACGCTACCCTGGACTGTCATGCCAAGACTGTGACCTTAGCTTTACCGAGTTTGCCTCGTTTAGAGTGGAGAGGGACTCCTGGTCATTCTACCCGCAGTGATATATCGTATGTGAAGGCTCGGCGTATGGCCGAGAAAGGGTGTTTGGTCTACTTGGCGTATGTTCGTGATTGTAGTGCTGAGGTTTCCTTTATCGATTCTGTGCCCGTTGTTCGTGAGTTCTGGATGTTCCCTTCAGACCTGCCGGGCATGCCACCCGACAGGGATATTGACTTCTGCATTGATTTGGCTCCAGGCACTCAGCCCATTTCTATCCCGCCGTATCGTATGGCTCCGCCTGAGTTGAAAGAGTTGAAGGAGCAGTTGCAAGACTTGCTTGAGTAGGGTTTCATTAGACCCAGTGTTTCGCCTTGGAGTGTGCCGGTGTTGTTTGTCAAGAAGAAGGACGGATCGATGAGAATGCGTATTGATTACCGGCAATTGAACAAGGTAACAGTCAAGAATAAGTATACACTGCCGAGGATTGATGATTTGTTCGACCAGCTTCAGGGTGCCAGGGTATTTTCCAAGATTGACTTGAGATCTGGCTACCATCAGTTGAGGATTAGGGCATCTGATGTCCCTAAGGCAGCTTTCCGCACTCGGTATGGGCATTATGAATTCATGGTCATATCTTTTGGGTTGACAAAAGCCCCAGCAGCTTTCATGGATTTGATGAACCGAGTGTTCAGGCCTTATTTGGACTTGTTCGTGATAGTCTTTATTGATGATATTTAGGTATACTCCCGCAGCCAGGAGGAGCACGAGCAGCACCTCAGAGTGGTTCTTCAGACTCTGAAGGATAGTCAGTTATATGCTAAGTTCTCGAAGTGCGAGTTCTGGTTGAGTTCGGTTGCATTTCTGGGTCACGTTGTATCAGCAGAGGGTATTGAGGTGGACCCGAAGAAGATTGAGGCAGTCAAGAACTGGCCTCGACCAACATCAGCTACAGAGATTCGGAGTTTCTTGGGGTTAGCAGGCTACTACCGTCGGTTCGTGGAGGGGTTTTCATCTATTGCAGCCCCGATGACCAGGTTGACCCAGAAGGGTGCCCAGTTCAGATGGTCGGAGGAGTGTGAGGCGAGCTTTCAGAAGCTCAAGACAGCCCTGACTATGGCATCGGTGTTGGTCTTGCCCACAGGATCTGGGCCTTATACCGTCTATTGTGATGCTTCCCGTATTGGACTTGGTGCAGTATTGATGCAGGATGGCAAGGTTATAGCCTATGCTTCGAGGCAGTTGAAGATTCATGAGAAAAACTATCCAGTGCATGATTTAGAGTTGGCAGCCATTGTTCATGCTTTGAAGATTTGGAGGCATTACCTATATGGTGTGACGTGTGAGGTGTACACTGATCACAAGAGTCTTCAGTACTTTTTCAAGCAGAAGGAGTTGAACTTGAGGCAGAGGAGATGGTTGGAGTTATTGAAAGATTATGATGTTACTATTTTATATCACCCGGAGAGAGCCAATGTGGTGGCCGATGCATTGAGTAGAAAGTCCGCCAGCATGGGTAGTCTTGCTTATATTCCGGTCAGCCAGAGACCGCTTGCTTTGGATATTCAGGCCTTGGCCAATCGATTTGTGAGGTTGGATATTTCTGAGCCTAGCAGAGTGTTAGCTTGCACGGTCGCTCGCTCTTCATTATTGGAACGTATCCGTAATCGGCAGTTTGATGATCCCCATTTGTGTGTCCTGAGAGACACAGTGCAGCATGGAGGTGCCACGAAGGTGACCTTAGATGATGATGGTGTTTTGAGATTTGCAGGGGCGAGTTTGTGTGCCCAATGTCGATGGGATTCGAGAGTTGATCTTGGCGGAGGCCTATAGTTCTCGGTATTCTATTCACCCGGGCGCCGCGAAGATGTATCACGACTTGCGGCAGCATTATTGGTGGCGTAGGATGAAGAAGGATATTGTTGCATATGTGGCTCGATGTTTGAACTGTCAACAGGTTAAGTATGAGCATCAGAGACCTGGTGGTTTGTTTCAGAGGATTGAGCTTCCCGAGTGGAAGTGGGAGAGGATTACCATGGATTTCGTTACCGGACTTCCGTTGACCCGAAAGAAGTTCGATGCGATATGGGTCATTGTTGATAGGCTGACCAAGTCAGCACACTTCATTCCTGTGGCAGTCTCCTATTCATCCGAGAGGTTAGCTGAGATTTATATCCGGGAGATTGTTCGCCTTCATGGTCTGCCGGTGTCCATCATTTCGGACCAGGGTACGCATTTTACCTCGCGTTTCTGGGGTGTAGTTCAGCGAGAGTTGGGCATATGGGTTGAGTTAAGCACAACGTTTCATCCTCAGACGGACGGTCAGTCCGAGCGGACTATTCAGATTTTGGAGGATATGCTCCGGGCTTGTGTTATCGACTTTAGAGGTTCGTGGGACCAGTTTTTGCCTTTAGCAGAGTTCGCCTACAACAACAGCTACCAGTCCAGCATTCAGATGGTTCCATATGAGGCGTTGTATGGTAGGCGATGTCGGTCTCCAGTGGGATGGTTTGAGCCGGGAGAGGCTCGGTTATTGGGTACAGATTTAGTTCAGGAGGCCTTAGATAAGGTCAAGATCATTCTGGATAGGCTTCGTTCGGCTCAGTCGCGGCAAAAGAGAGTTATGCAGATTTGTAAGGTTCGGGATGTAGCTTTCATGGTTGGTGAGCGGGTCTTGCTCCGAGTGTCGCCTATGAAGGGCGTGATGAGATTTGGGAAGAAGGGCAAGCTTAGCCCTAGGTTCATTGGTACATTTGAGATTCTCGATCGTGTGGGAGAGGTGGCTTATATACTTGCCTTGCCGCCTAGCTTGTCAGCCGTGCATCCAGTGTTTCATGTGTCCATGCTTCGGAGGTATCACGGCGATCCGGCTCACGTATTAGATTTCAGCACTGTCCAGTTGGACAAGGATCTGTCTTATGAGGAGGAGCCGGTAGCTATTCTAGGCCGGCAGGTTCGACAGTTGAGGTCGAAGAGTTTTCCCTCAGTGCGTGTTCAGTGGAGAGGTCAGCCTCTTGAGGTATCAACCTGGGAGTCCGAGTCTGATATGCGGAGCCGTTATCCTCATCTATTTCCCGACTCGGGTACTTCTTTCTTTTGTCCGTTCGAGGACGAACGGTTGTTTTAGAGGTGGAGAATGTGACGACCCAAAGGGTCATCACCTGTTTTCTCTTTCATTCCGTGCTTTCGAGGCCTTGAAAACCTCATTTTTACTTGCATCGATTTGCGTGCACAGTCCGGGCGCGTAGCCGGAAAGCTTATATGTTAAATTCTGTGAAAAATTTCAAAATGTGGCTTTAAAATGATTAAAGTTGACTTGGGTCAATATTTTGGATAAACGGACACGGACCCGTGATTGGACGGTCCCGGAGGGTCCGTAGAAAAATATGGGACTCGGGCGTATGCCCGGAATCGAAATCCGAGGTCTCGAGCCCGAGAAATGAATTTTAAAAAGAAATTGTTTTTCTGAAATTAACATGGAAATTTGAAATGAAAATGGATTAGATAGTGTTGGTATCGAGGCCGTATTTTGGTTCCGGCGCCCGGTACAGGTCTTATATGTGGTTTAAGCGCTTCCCGTGAAATTTGGTCGAAATCGGATGTCGTTTGATGTGTTTCGGACCTAAATATCTAAAAATGAAAGTTTATGTAGTTTGATGAAAAAGTGTTGATTTTGAGGTTTGATTCCTCATTTATGATGTTATTTCGGCAATTTGATCGCACGGTTAAGTTCGTAGGATGTGGTTGAGTAGTGTGTGTGATTGGTTAGGAGCCCCGAGGGCTCGGGAGTGTTTTCGGAGGTGTTCGGGGTGGTTTTGAACTTAGAAATGTTGCAGAAAATCTGCAACAGGTGCCCAGGTGAATCCTTCTTCGCGTTCGCACTCTCCCTCACGCGTTCGCGATGCTTCATTTTGTTCCTTCATCGCGTTCGCATAGAGTTATGGAACTCTGAGGGCCCAGCCCTCTTTTCTTCTTCGCGTTCGCGGTGGCTGGACCACGTTCGCGTAGGTCCCCAGCCCCTTCCCATCGCGTTCGCGTACAGGCCAACACGTTCACGTAGGCCAATCTCTTGGACCCCAGCCAATTCCTTCTACGCGTTCGCGCTTCACCTTCCGCGTTCGCGTTGACAACCCTGTTTACCCTTCGCGAACGCGAAGGGCAAAATTTTGCCCAGTTATATTAAATTTCAGAACAGTAGCTACGGGTTTCTTTCAAAAAATACACGAGCTCTCTTCTCCCCCAAGCACTTAGGAGTCCATTGAAGCCCCTTTTCTTCAAGATCACTTGGGTTAGTAAATTCCAACTTGTTTTCTTCATTTTCCATCATTTATTATTGAATTCCTAAGCTTAAATCATGTAGTTTAGGGTGGAAATTGGGGGAAATGGATAGAGTTAGGGCTTTTTACTTTTTCTTAATTTAGACCTCGTTTTGGGGTCGGATTTGAAAAAAAATTATATATTCGGGCTCGTGGATGAATGGGGGGTTTAATTTTGGTCCGAACCTCGTGTTTTGGCCAAGCGGGCCCGGGGGATTTTG
>NW_017683630.1:0-1838 GCF_001879085.1 Nicotiana attenuata
TACATTAGCAGGATTGAGTCAGTAGTGCAGTGTGGAAGGGCCACCCTCAAGTGTCCAAGTTTAGAGGGAACTCAAGGTCCCAAAGCAAGGCTCACTAAGAGGGGGGCTAGAACTTAGAAGCTAAGAGTGAGTGTAAGTGCAGAGAGAGAATTCTAAAAGGGGAAAAGGGAAGTGGCAAAGACAGGCTAGTGGTCAATACCCAACAATAGAAAATGCTGGACACTACCCCAACCAGTCCTGTTAGAACACATTGTTTGGGAGTTAGGATCCCCTAAGGGATCAAGTCCAAACATGAAGAATAACTGGAATATTTCCATGTTCTGAACTACAACTCAAAACACATAGAGGGAGACAGGGGTGCAGGGATTCACAACAGAAACAGATGAAAGGAAATTAACATGCTAGTTAACATTTAACTCCATATAGACAGTAAAGTAGACATGGATGTAAAGGCTGTAAGTAAGCTCATTGGGATGATGGTGAAACCAAAATTAGAACTTACTAGTCTCAAAGAAACAAGCAAAAGAAAGCAGTATTCTTGTAAAGCCAAAGTGCAGATAAGAAGCAAGAATACTCCAAGTATGGGTTTTGTGAGATTGTAAGTCTGAAGTGTGTGTGTGTGTTTGTTGATCGTCTTGTGTTAAAGGGTCATGTATTTATAGTGTAGAAAGCAAGCAGAAATAGGTAAGAAAATAGTTTGAAAATCAATTACACAAGGTTTCCCTTTAATTAAGCGATTCTGATTTCAAACGGGTAAAAATAATTAGGGAAAGAGATTAATCAAACACTTTTTCAAAGTATTACAAGAGGGTTAAATACATAGAGGTTTATTTAAGGACAAGGTCTTGACAGTACATGGTTTGTGCAAATAAGGCAAGGGAATCAATTAACAGCTAGTAAATCAAAAATTGAAAATTTTTTATGAATGAACCAGGTCAGAAAGATGGGAATGATTTTAACTTACGGAAAATCAGTAACAATTGATTAGACTCAATAAAAGGAATTCTGAATCAATCACAAGTTAGAAAACCCTTTTGAAGAATGATTCGTCATATATAAAAGCATACAAACACGTTAAACATGAAGAAATTTGTCATGCTATTCCATAGAAGAGTCTAGTGTAGGGGAATCAGAATTGTGCGCAAACAAAAGAAATTCACACTTAGTTCATAGACTCAGAAGTTAGTCTGAAAGAGTCAAGGGTTCTCCAACAGAACCCTAATCCAATCATATGACCAAACTCGGAGGAACCCCAAATTCTAAGGTTTCTACCTCGAGTCAAATACAGAGATGAGGAAGCAACAGGATCAGAGATTTCTTTCGGAAACTCATGAGAAAGAAAGAGAATACAGTTGAAAGTTCAAAGAAAACAGAGTGAAGAAACTAATTCGAAACACAATGAGAGTAGAAGAAACAGTAGAGAAAAACATGCTTAAACGTTTCTTCAAACAAGGTAAAGTGGAAGGGAAACAGTAAACCCTTAAGAACGTGGTAGAAGGATACAGTAGGCGAAGCATATCAAGTCATAGTGGAAGGAAAATAGCAGAATATAGTGGGAAAGCATGTGAAGACATAGCATAGAAACACAGTAGAAGAAAGAACAGTAGAAGAACATGTGTGATAAAAGGAAAAATATAAGAACACAGTAGAAGAACATGCGTGGTAGAAAAGAAAACATGAACATAGCGGAGACAAATACACACAAAGAAAAAGGGAAAGAAAAGTCAGAGAAACATTTGAACATTTTCAGGAAACCCTAAATCAGAAAGAAGTAATTTTTGAAAGTAATTTTTGAAAGAAAAGTTGAGGAAATCGTTCAAAAACTCAAGTAGAGCACA
>NW_017683630.1:4025-8314 GCF_001879085.1 Nicotiana attenuata
GGTAGCCTTATGCAATACAGAAATGCAGATGGAGACAATGCTTAGTCGTCGAAGGCAGAATGGTAGCCTTATGCAATGCAGAAAATACAGATGGAGGTAGAGCTTAACCTCGGAAGGCAGAATGGCAGCCTTATGCAATGCAGAAATGCAGATGGAGACAATGCTTAGTCTCGGAAGGCAGAATGGTAGCCTTATGCAGTGCAAAAAATGCAGATGGAGGTATAGCTTAACCTCGGAAGGCAGAATGGTAGCCTTATGCAATGCAGAAATAAAAGGTGAATAGTAATAAAATTTATAAGTTGATAGCTGATTGCTGATAACCGATTGCGATATCGTGGCTGTTGGGATACTATATGCGGATAGCAACTGTGAATAGGTGTGACAGTTTTGGGAGTTGTATTCCTGAACAGTATGAGTGTATAATATATGTTTTTGGCGACTTGGGTGCCTGCATCCAAAGAAAAATCGTGAGTTTTGTAAATGGGAAAGGTTAGTTCGTGTTCCCGCTGACTTTGCTTGATCTGCTCGGCTCTGATCTGATGACATGGTATGTATCATGGGGGTAGCATTGTTGAACAAAGCGATCTCGGTAATAAACATGCATGAGTTTGTTAAAGATATGACATAAGTATATATTTAAGAAATAGTTTTTAGATGAACCGACGACTGTGACGTGGTTCAGGACATTGCAACCTCCTGTTACGGAATTTTGAGGGTCCTCCTCAAAATTGTGCCCCAGTTTAATGGGTTGATACTTCTGACGGCTACTTGTGGTGGTTGGCTGAAGTTACTTCGGAATTTTGAGGGTCCTCCTCAAAATTCTGCCCCAGTTTCCAATTGCGGGGGGGATGAAAATTTTAGTGAATTGTGACCGAACCCATAGGGCTGCCTACGTATCCCCTCTTAAACAGGGATCAGGTCAGGCGTAGTTCAAATTACATCATATAGGAAAACATAAGATTACACATAGTAGCGCTTGACTGCATCTGAGTTGATTGGTTTTGGCTAAACTTCTCCATCCATTTCTGCAAGTATAAGGGCTCCTCCTGTCAGAACCCGGTGAACCATGTATGGACCCTACCAATTGGGAGAGAATTTCCCTTTGGCCTCATCTTGATGCGGGAAAATTTTCTTTAATACCAGCTGCCCTGGTGTGAACCGTCTTGGCATGACCCTCTTGTTGAAAGCTCTGGAAATTCTGTTCTGATAAAGCTGACCGTGGCAAACTGCATTCATTCTCTTCCCATCTATAAGAGCTAGTTGCTCGTAGCGGCTTCTCACCCATTCTGCGTCGTCTAGCTCAGCTTCATGTATAATCCTTAAGGAAGGAATTTCTAGTTCGGAGGGAATGACGGCTCCTGTACTGTGAACCAGCATATAAGGGGTTGCCCCGGTTGATGTACGAAATGTGGTACGATACCCCAATAGAGCGAACGATAGCTTCTCGTGCCACTGCTTATGCTTCTCTACCATTTTTCTCAGTGTCTTCTTAATGTTTTTGTTGGCGGTCCACGGCTCTGTTCATCTTAGGTCTGTAGGCTGTAGAGTTCTTGTGCTTGATCTTGAAAGTTTCACACATGGCTTTCATCACGTCGCTGTTGAGGTTGGAGCCATTATCAGTAATGATTGACTCTGGGATACCGAATCGACAAACAATGCGGTCGCAGACGAAGTCCGTCACGACTTTCTTAATCACTGCTCTGTAAGATGCTGCTTCGACCAATTTTGTGAAATAATCGATTGCCACTAGGATAAACCTGTGCCCGTTGGAAGCGGAAGGTTCGATTGGTCCAAAAACATCCATTCCCCAAGCGGCGAACGGCCATGGTGAGCTTGTTACATTAAGCTCATTGGGAGGTACCCTTATCATGTCTGCATGTACCTGATAGCGGTGGCATTTCCTGACATACTGGATGCAATCTGTCTCCATAATCATCCAGAAGTAACCAGCTCGGAGTATCTTCTTCGCTAAGACAAAACCATTAATATGTGGACCGCAGTTCCCCGCATGAATTTCCTCCAGCAATTTAGATGCTTCCTTCGCCTCGACACACCTTAGCAAACCCAAAATTTGGAGTCCTCCTATACAGGATTCCTCTGCTGTGAAAGAAATTGTTGGACAATCTTCGAAGTGTGCGCTTCTGAGCGGTATTTGCAAGCTCTGGGTATTCTCCTTTGGCCAAATATTCCTTGATATCATGAAACCAAGGCTTTCCGTCTGCTTCTTCTTCAACATGGGCACAGTAAGCTGGCTGATTATGGATTTTCACAGGAATAGGATCAATGAAGTTCGTATCTGGATGCTGTATCATGGACGATTGGGTAGCCAAGGCATCAGCAAACTCATTTTGGACTCTGGGAACATGCTGGAACTCTGACTTTGCGAACCTTTTCCTCAACTCCTGTACATGGTGCGGATAAGGGAGTATCTTGGAATTCTTGGTCGCCCATTCTCCCCGTACCTGATGTATGAGTAGATCCGAATCATCCATTATTAGCAATTCTTGGATGTTCATGTCAATGGCCATCTTAAGCCCTAAGATGCAGGCTTCGTACCCGACCATGTTGTTGGTGCACAGGAATCTGAGCTTGGCGGATATCGGATAGTGCTGACCGGTTTCTCATACTAGGAATGCTCCTATGCCAACTCCTTTGAAATTTGCTGCTCCGTTGAAAAACATTCTCCACCCGTCATAGGGTTCTGCAATATCTTCTCCCATGAATGATACCTCTTCGTCAGGAAAATACATCTTCAGGGGTTCGTATTCTCCATCCACGGGGTTTTTGGCCAGGTGATATGCTAATGCCTGTCCCTTGACTGCCTTTTGAGTTACGTAGATAAAGTCGAATTCACTCAACAGGATCTGCCACTTGGATAGCTTGCCAGTGGGCATGGGTTTCTGAAAGATGTACTTCAAAGGATCCATCTTTGATATGAGATATGTAGTATAGGCACAGAAGTAGTGCTTCAGCTTTGGGGCTACCCAAGTTGAAGCACAACAGGTGCGTTCTAACAGAGAATACCGGGCCTCGTACGGAGTGAACTTTTTGCTGAGGTAGTAAATGGCCTGTTCTTTCTTTCCTGTCTCATCATGCTACCCTAGGACGCAACCGAAGGCACCATCCAACACTGCGATGTAGAGTAGCAAAGGTCTACCCGGCTCGGGCGGGACCAAAACTGGTGGCGTTGACAAGTATTCCTTGATTTTGTCGAAAGCTTTCTGGCAGTCATCAGTCCATTTGGTGGCGGCATCCTTCTTCAACATCTTGAAGATCGGCTCACTAACTGTTGATTGTGCTATGAACCGGCTGATGTAGCTAAGTCTCCCCAAGAAAATCATTACTACTTTCTTGCTCTTTGGTGGTGGCAATTCTTGGATAGCGTTGACCTTTGATGGATCCAGTTTTATCCCCCGGCGACTCACAATGAACCCAAGCAATTTTCCAGCTGGAACCCCGAATGCACACTTTGCGGGATTCAGTTTCAGGTTGTACCTTCGCAATGGGTTGAAAAACTTCCTCAGATCTTCTATGTGATCAGTGGCTCTCTAAGATTTGATGATGACATCATCCATGTATACTTCGATTTCCTTGTGTATCATATCATGAAAAATGGTAGTCATGGCCCTCATGTAGATGGCCCCTACATTCTTTAGCCCAAACGGCATCATCTTGTAGCAGTACATTCCCCACAGCGTAATGAAAGCCGTTTTCTCGGCATCTTCTTCATCCATCTAGATCTGATGATAACTAGCAAAACAATCTACAAATGATTGCAACTCATGCTTGGCGCAATTGTCAATCAGGATGTGTATGTTTGGCAAGGGGAAGTCATCTTTCGAACTGGCCCGGTTGAGATCCCGATAGTCGACACAGACTCTAACCTTCCCGTCCTTCTTCTGTACTGGCACAATGTTGGCTAACCATGTTGGATATTCTACTACCCTAAGAAGTTTGGCTTTGACCTGCTTGGTGACTTCTTCCTTGATTTTCATACTCATATCTGGCTTGAATTTTCTGAGCTTCTGCTTCACCGGTGGACATGTTGGATCAGTCGGCAGTTTGTGTGCCACAATCGATGTACTTAGCCCAGTCATGTCATCATACGACCAGGAAAATATGTCCTCATACTCTTTTAGAAACTCTATGTATTATTTCTTTTCTGATGGTGACAAATGAACGCTGATTCGTGTTTCTTTGATGTTTTCTGCATCTCCCAGGTTAACAATCTCAGTCTCGTCCAGGTTGGACTTAGGTCTGTTCTCAAAATTCTCAACTTCTTTAACAAT
>NW_017683631.1:0-709 GCF_001879085.1 Nicotiana attenuata
CACAACATGACCCAGGAATGCAACCGAAGTCAACCAGAACTCACACTTCAAAAACTTAGCATACAACTGACTATCCCTCAAAGTCTGAAGAACCACTCTAAGATGCTGCTCGTGCTCCTCCCGGCTGCGGGAATATATCAAAATATCATCAATGAAGACTATCACGAACGAATCCAAGTAAGGCCTGAACACTCGGTTCATCAAGTCCATAAAAGTTGCTGGGGCATTTTTCAACCCGAATGACATCAACAAGAACTCATAATGCCCGTACCGAGTGCGGAAAGCTATCTTAGGGACATTGGATACCCTAATCCTCAACTGATGGTAGCCAGATCTCAAGTCAATCTTTGAAAATACCTTGTCACCCTGAAGCTGATCGAACAAATCATCAATCCTCGGCAGCGGATACTTATTCTTAATTGTAACCTTTTTTAATTTCCGATAATCTATACACATTCGCATCGACCCATCCTTCTTCTTTACGAACAACACCGGCGCACCCCAAGGCGACACGCTGGGTCTGATGAAACCCTTTTCAAGCAAGTCTTGCAACTGCTCCTTCAACTCTTTCAACCCAGGCGGGGCCATACGATACGGTGGAATGAAAATGGGCTGAGTGCCCGGAGCCAAATCAATGTAGACGTGTACAATTACTCCCGTGTCCGCGGTCGGCACGTACCCGGCGTACGGTCGTAGGAAAGGGTAACGT
>NW_017683631.1:1796-8311 GCF_001879085.1 Nicotiana attenuata
GTCATAGAACCCTGCTGGAGACGCTCAAACTGCCTCCGATATGCCTCTCTCTGAGTGATGAGGAGAAACTTCTCCAGAAATAGCTGAGTGAACTGCTCCCAAGTCAAAGCTGGTGATCCGGCTGGTCTAGCCAAGCAATAATCTCTCCACCAAGTCTTGGCAGATCCAGACAAGCGAAAAGTGGCAAAATCGACCCCATTGGTCTCAACTATCCCCATGTTCCCGAGAACCTCATGACAGCTGTCTAGATAATCCTGGGGATCCTCAGTAGATGCACCGCTGAAAGTAGTAGTGATGAGCTTGGTGAACCTGTCCAATCTCCACAGAGCATCGACAGACATAGCTGCTCCATCACCGGCCTGGGCTACCACAACCGGCTGAGCTGCTCTAACTGGCTGAACTGCTAGAGTCTGAAACTGGGGAGCTAGCTGCTCCGGAGTGCGAGTAGCAGGAGTCTGGGCTCCTCCTCCAGCCTGAGAGACGGCTGGTGCTACAAGAAGCAAGCCTGCCAGAGTGACACTTTCCATAAGGCCCACTAGATGGACCAGAGCATCCTGAAGAACTGGAGTGGCAATAAACCCCTCTGGGACCTGAGCTGGGCCCACTGGAACTGCTGGGGCCGGAACCTCACCATCAAAATCAACCCGAGGCTCCGCCGTTGGTGCTGCTGCTCGGGGCTGAGCTCTGCACCTACATCGGCCTCTAGCACGGCCACGGCCTCGCCCTCTGCCCCTTGTGGGAGCTACTGCTGGGGGCTCGGACTGCTGGTCAGCGGATGAGGAAGCGCGCGTTCTCGGCATCTGCGAGAGAACAAAATAGAAATTCAATCAGCATTGAGAAACCAAACTGCACGAAAGGAGAGAAAAGATATGGAATTTTCCTAACTCCGTATCCTCTGGGGGATAAATACAGACGTCTCCGTACCGATCCCTCAGACTCTACTAAGTTTGTCTGTGAACTGTGAGACCCATGTAACCTAGAGCTCTGATACCAACTTGTCACGACCCGGATTTCCCACCCTCAGGAGTCGTGATGGCGCCTACTAATGTGAGCTAGGCAAGCCAATTCTATAAAACTAATTACTTCATTATCCATTTATTCCTTTTGATCAAACACAAGCGATAACGTATAAACAGCGGAAAGTTAAATTAAGTGGAAGAAAATAATGAAATATCTGGAATGTCTATTACAATTACTCAAGCCTTAACCACCCAAAACCTGGTGTCAGAGTGTCACAGACAGTCTAAGATTCACTACACATAAAGTCTGAAGAAATAACAGTACACTGTTTCTGAAACAAGGAAAATGAAACAGGGAATAGAAGATAGAGGAGACGCCAGGGCTTGCGGACGCCTGCAGGCCTACCTTGGATCTCCGCGTGGACTGAAGGTAGCCAACTGATCTACTGTCCGAAGTCAACAGCACTGGGATCTATACAAAAGAGTGCAGAGTGTAGTATCAGCACAACCGACCCCATGTGCTGGTAAGTGTCTAGCCTAACCTCAGCGAGGTAGTGACGAGGCTAGGACCAGACTACCACATAAACCTGTGCAGTTCAAATATATACAGTGGAAAAGAAATACAGAAGTAAACAAGTAAAGATGGGAGGGGGAAACATGCTTCGGGGAATAACAGGTAAAAACAGAATGTCAAGAGAATTATAAAGGGATCAAAATCCAACCACTAACAAGAATAAGGAAACAAAATCAGATTTCACTTTCTTTTCACATCTTGTTGCAGGCGTGCAACTCGATCCCATTTCCTGTATCTCGTGGCAGGCGTGTCACCCGCTCCCATTTCATGTATCTCGTGGCAGGCGTGCCACCTGCTCCCATTTCATTTATCTCGTGGTAGGCGTGTCATCCGCTCCCATTTTATTTATCTTGTGGTAGGCGTACCACCTGCTCCCATTTCAATTATCTTGTGGTAGGCGTACCACCCGCTCCCATTTTAATTATCTTGTGGTAGGCGTACCACCCGCTCCCATTTCAATTATCTTGTGGTAGGCGTACCACCCGCTTCCATTTCAATTATCTTGTGGTAGGCGTACCGCCCGCTCCCATTTACAAATCAACAATAATCACAAAGAATCACGGCAAGGGAACAGGAGCAATATAAGAACTTCCTGGCAAGGGAACATTAATATTTCAACAATATCCCGTCAAGGGAGCAATAATATCAAAACAAACATCCCAGCAAGGGAACAATGATGATAATAACATGTGAGGCACAATAAACCACAACGGAGTCATAACAATTACAATACAAGACTCACGGGCATGCTTGACACCAACATATAGATACTCGTCACCATGCCTATACGTCGTACTCCACAATTAACACGTAGCAAATAGACACAACTCCTAATCCCTCAAGCTAAGGTTAGACCAAACACTTACCTCGATGCCACGAACACAATTCACGATTCAATTATAGCTTTACCCCTTGATTCCACCACCAATTCGCTCGTATCTAGTCACAAGTTACTTAATTGCATCAATAAATGCTAAATGAATCTAATGCATGAAAATGAATTTTCCAAAGTTTTACCCAAAAAGTCAAAAATCGCCCCCGGGCCCACATGGTCAAAACCCGAGGGTCGAACCAAAACCCGATCACCCATTCCCCCACGGACTTAAATATATAATTTATTTTGAAATCGGACCTCAAATCGAGGTCCAAATCCCCAATTTTTGAAAAAACCTAGGTTCTACCCAAAACACCCAATTTCCCCATGAAAATCATTGATTTGAAGTTGAAATCATGTTAAACGATGTTAAGAATTGAAGGAAGTTAGTTAAAATCGACTTACAATTGATTTGGAGAAGAAGAAATCCTTGAAAAATCGCTTAAGTGTGTTTATGTTTTGAGAGAATATGAAAATGGGTTAAAAATTCGGCTAAGTATAAAAGTTGCAGGTCTCAGATGTGGGAATTGCGAATAGGGGTTCGCAATTGCGAACCCCGACCTCTGCTATTATGGGAATTGAGAAACAAGGCTCGCATTTGCGAACCCTTAAGAAATCCGGACTTTCGCATTTGCGGAAACAAAGTCGCATTTGCGACACAATGGTCGCATTTGCGATCCCTGGCCAAATGGGAAACTTCGCATTTGCGAAGAAAAATCTCGCATTTGCGAAAGGGAGCTGGCCTGGGTTTCTTTCGCAATTGCGACAAGCCGCTCGCATTTGCGATACTGCATTTGCGAGCCATGCGAAGCCTGCAAGCCTGCAAGCCTGCTGTGCACAGCTGAAAAACCTGCAATTTTCTAAGTTCAAAATGCACCCCGTGGCTTATCCAAAACTCACCCGAGCCCTCGGGGCTCCAAACCAAATATACACACAACCTCAAAAACATCCTACGGACTTATTTGTGCACTCAAATCACCAAAATAACATCATGAACATCGAATTAAACCTCAAGATCAATGAAATTTCTCAAAACTTCTTTAAACATCAAATTTGCATTTTAAGGTCCGAATCACGTCAAACGGACTCCGTTTCTTACCAAACTTCACAGAATTATCTCAAATCATATATAAGACCTGTACCGGGCGCCGGAACCAAAATACGGGCCCGATACCAACATGTTCTAATCAAAATTCATTTCCAAATCCTTTAAACAATTTCAGAAAATAATTTTCTTTAAAAAGTTCATTTCTCGGGCTTGGGACCACGGAGTTCGATTCCGGGCATACACTGTGATGACCCAAAGGGTCGTCACTTGTATTCCTACTCCCTCTGTACTTCTGCGGCCCTGGAAACCTCATTTGGGGTCGCCTCGAGTTGTGTGCGCAGTCCGGGCGCGTAGCCGGAAAAGATTAAATATGAAATTTGTGAGAAAAATTGTTAAATCTTGGTATTTAGTTGATTAAGTTTGACTTCGGTCAACGTTTTGGGCAAACGGACCCGGACCCGTGATTTGACGGTCCCAGAGGGTCCGTAGGAAAATATGGGACTTGGGTGTATGCCCGGAATCAAATTCCGAGGTCCCAAGCCCGAGAAATGAATTTTTGTGTGAAATTGTTTTCTAAAAATAAATAAGGAAAAATTGGAAATGAAATTTGATCAAAAGACTATGGTATCGAGCTCGCATTTTGGTTCCGACGCCCGGTACAAGTCTTATATACGGTTTGAGTACTTTCTATAAAGTTTGGTTGAATTTGGACGTCGTTTGACGTGTTTGGACTAAAAACTCTAAACTTGATGTTTTATGAAAAATTGGAAGGAAATCCTGGGTCTTGAGGCCTAATTTGATGATTATGATGTTGTTTGAGCGATTTGATCGCACGGATGAGTCCGTAGGATGTTTTTGAGGTTATATGTATGTTCGGTTTGGAGCCACGAGGGCTCGGGTGAAATTTGAGTAGGTCCCGGGAGGTCTTAGGCTAGAAATATGAGATGGTTGCAGGTCCAGGTGTTGCAGGCCCCCAGCGCGGCCGCGGTCATTTCCGCGCGGTCAGCGCTGGAAGCCGCGCGGCCGCGGTGCATTTCTGCGCGGTCCGCGTGGTTAGGTTCATAGGGCCAGTGGTCCAAGTCGACCAGCGCAGCCGCGTGACTAATCAGCGCGGTCCGCACTGGGTGATTCAGAGAGTGGGATTTGGGTTCATTCCTCCGGCGCGGTCGCGCTCCAAAACAGTGCGGTCCACGCTGGGTGGGTTCAGAGAGGGTCATTTTTCCTGCTCCTCAGCGCGGCCGCGGTGCACTTTTTGCGCGGTCCGCGCTGAGTCTCCAGTACAGTATATAAAGTCGGGATTTTCAGTCATTTTTTTCACTTTTTCAAAACCCAAAACATAAGAGGCGATTTTCCAAACAATTCTACTTCTTCAAAACGATTGGTAAGTGATTTCTAACTGATTTTCTAAACTCCTTAACATCCTTAAACATAATTTCAACTTCAAAACAAAGATTTTAATGGGGAAATTGGGAATTTAGGGTAGAACCCAGGTTTTCTAAATTAGGGGTTTTGGACCTCAATTTGAGGTCCGATTCCAAAATAACTTACATATTTGAGTTTATGGGGGAATAGGTAATCGGGTTTTGGTTCGAACCTCGGGTTTTGACCATGTGGGCCCGGGGGCATTTTGACCTTTTGGGGTAAATTGATGAAAAAGCTATAATTTGTCATTGGGTTTGATTTGTTTAGCACATATTGATAACATGAAGTCCTTATTTCATAGATTTGGTTGAGTTGGAGCCGAATTCGAGGGCGAAAGCAATTGGGGAGGATTGTATTGGCCGTGGAAGTTGAGGTAAGTGTTTGGTTTAACCCTAGCTTGAGGGAATAGGAGTCGAGTCTTGTTTGCTAATTGCTAAATGATCGGGTACGATGTATAGGCATGGTGATGAGTTCCTATACATCGGTGTCTAGCATGACCGTGAGTCCTTGTATGTGGACAGTTTGGATATTGTTATGCCTTCCATGCTTAATTGATGGCTTCTATGCGTTGTAAACACCTTGTAAAGGATATTGTGATTGTGGAACTTCGTGGAGCATTGGTTCGGTCTGAAACATAAATGGTGAGAGTATATGAGATGAGAAACGCCTTGGAGCTTGTCACGAGTGCTAATGTGAACTAGGAAATGAAAATGAAAGGAAAAGAGAAATAACGATTTACTCTTGCATGGTCATTATTGGTTGTTTGTGTACCCTTGTTGGGATTTCCTTCCAAATACTTGTTCACTCCCTGCCCTTTATTTGTGATTGTTGCTTAGGCAAGGTTGAGAGGTAGAAATTTTGGATCGGGTTGCACGCCGCAACAGTGATAATTGTGGATCGGGTTGCACGTCGCAACAGTGATAATTGTGGATCGGGTTGCACGCCGCAACAGTGATAATTGTGCATCGGGTTGCACGTCGCAACAGTGAAAGTTGTGGATCGGGTTGCACGCCGCAACAGTGTTGAAATATAATAGGGTCGGGTTGCGCGCCGCAACAGTTAGTGATACAAATGTGCTTAGTGTTGGTATTAGTTTCTTGATTGTCGAAAATTATAAATCGTACCTGGATTGATTACTTGGGATTTACTGTTAATATTGTTATCTCCCCACAGCATGTTTTCCCCTCCCATACTGTTAGTTGTCTTGTACTTCGATTTCTGCTGTATATTTATTATTGCACAGGTTTATGTGAGGTCCAGTCTAGCCTCGTCACTACTTCGCCGGGGTTAGGATAGGCACTTACTAGCACATGGGGTCGGTTGTGCTGATGCTACACTCTGTGCATTTTTGCACAGGTCCAGGTATTGAGCAGCAGCAGCAGCATTAGCACGGGGGCGAACCTTCAGTCCAGAGAGTCCCGAGGTAGCTTGCAGGCGTCCGCAGGCCCGGCGTCTCCCTTCTATCTTTACATTTGGCTGTCATCTCATTGTACCCGAGATAAACAGATTATGTTTCTTTCAGACTTTGTATGTAGTACTCCTTAGATGTTCGTGAGTATGTGACTCCAGTCCCGGGGTAGAGATGTATGTTGGAATTTTCTGCAATTTTATTCAGTTATATAAATTTAAGTCTTCCGC
>NW_017683632.1:0-8310 GCF_001879085.1 Nicotiana attenuata
CGGGCAAGGCGAATGTGGTCGCGGATGCCCTGAGCAGGAAGGCGGAGAGCATAGGTAGCCTAGCATTCATTCCAACAGAGGAGAGGCCACTAGCTTTGGACATCCAATCCTTCGCTAACAGACTCGTGAGGTTGGACATTTCAGAGCCTAGCCGAGTTCTAGCGTGTGTGGTCACCCAGTTTTCGTTATTGGGGGAGATCAAGGCCCGGCAGTATGATGATCCACATTTAGCAGTCCTCAGGGAGACGGTACTTCAGGGAGGTGCCAAGGAGGTTTCTATTGGCGAGGATGGTGTGCTGCGGCTCCAGGGCCGTCTATGTGTTCCTAATGTTGATGATCTCAGGGAGCGGATTCTGGAGGAGGCCCACAGTTCGAGGTATTCTATTCATCCGGGAGTCACGAAGATGCATCGTGATTTGAAGCAGCACATTGGTGGCGGGGGATGAAGAAGGATATAGTGAAGTATGTGACTAAGTGCTTGAATTGCCAGCAGGTCAAGTATGAACATCAGAGACCAGGCGGGCTACTTCAGCGGATGCCTATACCAGCGTGGAAACGGGAGCGCATTACCATGGATTTTGTAGTTGGGTTGTCGTGGACTTTGTGGAAGGTTGATTTGGTGTGGGTCATCGTGGATAGATTGACCAAGTCGGCTCATTTCATCCCAGTGGTGACTACTTATACAGCGGAGAGATATGCTCAAATCTATATTCGGGAGATAGTCTGGTTGCATGGTGTGCTGGTGTCCATCATATCAGACAGAGGCCCTCAGTTCACTTCCCATTTCTGGAGAGCCGTGCAGAGTGAGTTGGGGACTCGTGTAGAGCTTAGTACAGCATTCCATCCCCAGACCGACGGATAGTCGGAGCGGACGGTGCAGATTTTGGAGGATATGCTTAGAGCGTGCGCGATTGATTTCGGAGGGCAGTGGATCAGTTCTTGCCCTTAGCGGAGTTTGCATACAATAACAGCTACCAGTCCAGCATAGAGATGGCCCCGTATGAGGCTTTGTATGGTAGGCGTTGTCGTTCTCCTATCGGGTGGTTTGAGCCTGGTGAGGCTAAGATACTTGGCACAGACTTAGTGCAGGATGCCTTGGACAAGGTAAAGTTGATTCAGGAGAGGCTTCGCACAGCTCAGTCCAGGCAAAAGAGCTACGCGGATCAGAAGGCACGGGATGTATCATTTATGGTGGGCGAGAAGGTTCTCTTGAAAGTCTCGCCCATGAAGGGCATTATGAGGTTCGGGAAGAAGGGCAAGTTGAGCCCAAGGTTTATTGGCCCCTTTGAGGTGTTGAGCAGAGTTGGGGAGGTTGCCTATGAGCTTGCCTTGCCTCCTAGCTTATCAGGAGTTCACCCAGTCTTTCATGTTTCGATGCTTCGGAAGTATCATGCCGACCTGTCCCACGTGTTGGACTTCAGCACCGTTCAGCTAGATGAGAGCTTGGGCTATGAGGAGGAGCAAATTTCTATTATTGACAGACAGGATCGCCAGCTGAGGTCCAAGAAGATTTCTGCGGTGAAAGTCCAGTGGAGTGGCCAGCCGGTCGAGGAGGCGACCTGGGAGTCCGAGGAGGACATGCAGAGCAAATATCCCCACTTATTCAGCAGTCCAGGTACTTTTCTATGTCTGTTCGAGGATGAACGTTTGTTTAAGAGGTGGAGAAGGTAACGACCCGACTGGTCGTTTTGCATTTTTGAACCCCGTTCCCTTAAATAAAACATCCCGCACTTGCTTTAACTAATTTATGACCTGCGGGGACGGGTGGTTCGGAAGTTAGAAGAGTTTTGAGCAAGAATATGTCCAATTGCCTCTTTAAGTTTCTCTAAAAAGGCCAAGTTTGACTTCGGTCAACATTTTGGGGAAACGGATCCGGAATCGTGATTTGACAATTTCTGAGGGTCCGTGGGAAAATATGGGACCTGGGCGTATGCCCGGAGTCGAATTCCGAGGTCCCTAGCCCGAGTAATGAATTTTTATGTGAAATTGTTAAGTTAAAGTTTCAAAGATTTAAATAAGCTAAGAATCATTGTCTTCCTAGGTATCGGGTTTGGATTTCGATTCCGAAACTTGGTACAAGTCCGAAATATCAGTTAAGACTTACCCGTAAAATTTGGTGTCAATCCGAGTAGTTTAAGGGCGTTTTGACCCATTGGAGGAGAATTAAGAACTTGAAGTTCAATGATTTGATTCATTTGGTTTTGGGGTTAATTCCTCGATTTAGCGTTGTTTTGAGTGTTTTGAGGGTTCGAGTAGGTCCGCCTCGTGATTTCAGACTTGTCGGTATGTTCGGATGGGGCACGGGAGCCCCGAGCTTCAAACGAGCAAGGCTCGAGTGAAGTTAGAATTTGGAAAATGACGGAAGTTTGCTGCTTCTGTCATAACCGCATCTGCGGTTCTTGGTCCGCAGAAGCGGGACCGCAGATGCGGTCATTTGATCGCAGAAGCGAAATAGGGGCAGGCCAGGGGAAACCGCAGAAGCGGCCCAGGGACCGCAGAAGCGGTTCCGCTTATGCGGCCCCCAGACCGCAGAAGCGGTCCAGCCCCCAATCTCCAAAGCCGCAGAAGCGGCCAATTTCTGCAGAAGTGGACTTCGCAGAAGCGGAAATACTTCCGCAGATGCGAAAATAACTGGGGACAGAAGGGTTCATTTGATACGAGCTCAAGCTCATTTCTTTCACATTTCTCTCAACACTTAGGCGATTTTGGTGATTCCAAAGAGGAGGTTTCAACATAACATTTCAAGGTAAGTAATCCCCACTCACTTTTAGTTCAAATACATAAACATTAGGTAGATTTAACACTAAAAATTAGGTAAAATTAAGGGGTTAGAGCTAGACCTAGGGTTTAATAAAAACTAAGATTTAATCATGTAATTTGCCATGAAATGAACTAGAAATCATATATTTGTGATCCTTAGGTGATAGAGAACAACTTCCTTCGAAAAATCTCGGAATCCGGGCACGTGGGCCCGGGGTCGAAATTTAGGAAAACTTGTGTTAATGGTTAGGAAATTGCTTAAATAGCTAGAATTCAACCTTGTGAGTCTTTATTGACTAGTTCTTACGTTGTTTAATTAGTTTGTGCTCGTTCGGCTTCGCGTTGAGGGTGTTGGGCTTGTTCTCGATATTGGAAGGGTGCTTCGGAGCGAGGTGAGTCTCCTTTCTAACCTTGTAAGAGAGAATTGTCCCCTTAGGAGAGTTAATTGGTTATGTGCTCCTATCTGTAGGGGGCTACGCCCGCACGAGGTGACGAGAGTCCGTGCGTAGCTACTATTATGCTATTGTCCGAGTAGTCTAGGACCCAAAAGTATGCTATACTTGGAATATCTGTAATCCTATGGACTTTTGAATTCTTAAATTAAGGTGAATTTGTGAATAAATTTCTAAGGGGAATTAAACTTCATATTCTTAAATTGTTAGAAGAGGATTGGCCTTTACTTGAATAATTGCACCCCGATAAGTTCTTAGTCTGCTACTTGAGCATGTATTTTACGTGTACCTGCGTTGCATGCATGATTCGCGAGCAGGGTGGTTGTTTATTTAAATTTTACAACGTCGCATGTATGATTCGCGAGCGGAGTAATAGATATATCTATGGTTCGAGCCGTGATTCGCGAGCGGAGTAATAGATATATCTATGGTTCGAGCCGTTCGACCCTCGGCAATGCACATTTACTTTTCTGTTGGATCGGGCCGTACGTTCCTCGGTGGTTATTTGCGCATGAGTTATCTAGTCCTCCACCCGTGGTTCCGACTTTAGACTGGGTTGAATATTTATATATGAATGAACATTCTTTATGGAAGGTTAAAGGAAAGATTTCTATTTCATACTTGGAAATTTTACGACTTGAGTTATACCTGCTTATTATTAATTATTTTCGTTATTACTTGACCTTAGTAAGTATCAAGTCGACCTCCCGTCTCTACTTCTTCGAGATTAGACGGGATACTTACTGGGTACATGTTGTTTATGTACCCATGCTACGCTTCTGTACTTAAATGTACAGGATCTGAGGCAGGTGGATCTGGATACTATTCTGGTGTGCATCAGTGAGCATCCTTGGGACTTCTACGGTGAGTTGCTTCTCTTTCATGCCGATTCGCAGCCGAAGAAGTGTTTCCCTGTACTTTTGTTTCTGTCTATCCCGATTCAGACAGTAGGACATTATGTTATTCTGTGTATATTCTACTAGACGCCCGTAGCTTGTGACACCAGGTTCTGGCACACACGATAGTAGACATTTGTTTTGGGTTGTATATCTATTTGATACTTTATTTACCACTCATGGCCTTAACTTTAACTTTGAAAAATATGTTACACTCAGTTTTTGGGTAAAAATGAAAATGAGAACTTAATTGTACTTCCGCGTTGGCTGGCCTGACAAAGGTGTCGGGCGCCATCATGACCTATTATGGAAAATGGGTCGTGACAACATGGTATCAGAGCACTAGGTTCACGTAGGTCTCACAAGTTATGGGCAAACCTGATAGAGTTTTGTTGATCGGTACGGAGACGTCTGTATTTATCTTCGAGAGGCCATAGGGTATTAGGAAAGACTACTCTTTATTCACTTCCTGTCGTGCAGTGCTTAGAGTACTAAATTTCCCTCTTCTATTCTCTCACAGATGGTGAGGACTCATACCGCCGACGTTCCGGACCCGGGAGGAGCTGCTCCCCCCGTTGCTAGAGGCCGAGGTAGATGCCTGGGGAGGGCACCGGCCCGTGGTAGGGGGCGAGGGCGTCCTAGAGCTATTCCAGTTGCACCACCAGCAGATCCTGCGAGGGATCCGATCATTGGGGAGCAGGGCGAGGTGCCCGCAGCTGAGCCCACCCCGGCTGATTTCATGACAGCACCGGGATTTCAGGAGGTCATGGGCCGCATGCTTTGGTTCATGGATACTATGACTCGGGCTGGGTTATTTCCAGCAGATCCAGCTACCTCACAGGCAGGAGGGGGAGCACAGACCCCTACCGCACAGGCTCCAGGTCATACAGCCGCACTTTATCATACTCCGGGTGCACTACCCGCAGAGGGGGTTCAGCCAGTTGCTGCAGCAGCACCCCAGTCCAGGCCAGCTGTGGGCGGCGACCCACAGAAGTTATTGGACAGATGGACCAGGTTGCACCCTCCAGTCTTTGGGGGTGAGCGTCATGAGGATGCCCAGGATTTCATTGACAGGTGCAGGGATAGACTGCACAACATGAGGATATTGGAGTCGCATAGAGTCGACTTCACTACTTTTCAGCTAGAGGGCAGGGCCCGTAAATGGTGGCAGTCTTATTCACTTAGCAGGCCAGCAGGCGCTCCTCCCCTCACCTGGTCAGTTCACTCAGTTATTCCTTGACCGGTACATTCCACCTTCTGAGAGGGAAAAGCTGCGTCATCAGTTCAAGCATCTAGAGCAGGGTCAGATGTCGGTGACAGATTATGAGGCGAGGTTCTCTGAGTTGTCCCGCCATGCACTTATGATACTTCCCACAGAGGCAGAGAGAGTACGGAGGTTCGTTGCGGGGTTACACCCCACTATCCGGTCGGGTATGGCCCGACAGGTAGAGATGGGTACTGGGTATCAGCTGGTACTTGAGATTGCTCGCAGGATTGAGGGTTACCGTTTGAGGGGTAGAGAGCAGATGCAGCAGGATAAGAGGGCCAGATTCTCAGGAGAGTTCAGAGGCGCCCCAACTAGGGGCAGAGGTCACTTTGGGAGGGGTCATCCCAGTAGGCCCCCAATTTCAGCACCACCACCCCCTCCCCGAGGTGCCCCAGCTAGGCTTTATTTCAGCGCGATGCCGGAGAGTTCTTACCGCCCACCAGCCATTCAGGGTCCTTCCGGCGAGCATTCCAGTTATTAGGGTTCTTCTAGTGCTCACTCCAGTGCCACGCCAGAGAGTTCGTATCGCCCACCGTCTATCCAGGGGTCTTCTGGTGGGTATCCGGGTCAGCAGGCTCAGACTTCAAGGTATCAGGCTTCGGTGCCAAGAGGATGTTACGAGTGTGGAGATCCGGGTCATATTAAGAGGACTTGTCCCAGACTTCGGGGCAAGGCGGTGCAGCAGGGTCAGCAGTCCATGGATCCAGCACCAGCTGCCCAGCCATCTAGAGGTGGAGGGCAGACTGGTAGAGGTCGTCCCACGGGTGGAGGCCAGATGGGGAGAGGTCAGCTAGCTACTACTCGGACAGGTGGGGGCCAGACAGCCGGTGCTCCGGCTAGATTCTATGCTCTTCCAGCCAGGCCAGATGCATTGGCCTCAGATGCCGTTATCACAGGTATTATTTCAGTCAGCGGTAGGGATGCATCGGTATTATTTGATCCAGGGTCCACTTATTCATATGTATCATCTCTGTTTGCTTGTTTCCTGGTTATTTCTCCTGAGCCTTTAGGTGTTCCTGTTCATGTGTCCACTCCCGTGGGTGATTCTGTGGTTGTAGATCGGATCTACCGATCTTGTGTGGTTACTTTCTGCGGTTACGAGACTAGAGCGGATTTTCTGCTACTCGATATGATCGATTTTGAGGTCATCCTGGGCATGGATTGGCTATCTCCGTATCACGCCATCCTTGATTGCCATGCCAAGACTATTTCACTAGCGATGCCAGGATTTTCGAGATTGGAGTGGAAGGGTTCCACAGTTGATACGCCTAGCAGGGTGATTTCTTTCCTGAAGGCTCAACGCATGGTTGAGAAGGGGTGTTTGGCTTATTTGGCTTATGTCCGAGACACCGCTGCAGAGTCTCCGACGATTGATTCAGTGCCAGTAGTCCGAGAGTTCGCCGATGTTTTTCCTTCTGATCTTCCTGGCATGCCTCCGGATCGTGATATTGATTTCTGTATTGATTTGGCTCCAGACACTCAGCCTATATCCATCCCACCGTACCGTATGGCTCCTAGGGAGCTGAAGGAGTTGAAGGAGCAGTTGGAGGAGTTGTTAGCAAAAGGGTTTGTTAGGCCCAGCGTATCGCCTTGGGGCGCACCAGTGCTGTTTGTGAAGAAGAAAGATGGCACTATGCAGATGTGCATTGATTACCGCCAGTTGAACAAAGTCACCATCAAGAACAAGTATCCATTGCCCCGTATTGATGATTTGTTTGACCAGCTGCAGGGTGCTAGGGTGTTCTCTAAGATTGACTTGAGGTCAGGGTATCATCAGCTGAAGATTCGGGATTCAGATGTTCCGAAGACTGCATTCAGGACTAGATATGGCCACTATGAGTTTCTGGTGATGTCATTTGGTTTGACTAATGCCCCGGCGGCATTTATGGATCTGATGAACAGGGTATTCAGGCCTTATATTGATTCTTTTATCATCGTCTTCATTGACGACATCTTGATATACTCGCGTAGCCTGGGGGAGCACGATCAGCATTTGAGAGTAGTGCTTCAGACCTTGCGAGAGCAGCAGCTGTATGCTAAGTTCTCCAAGTGTGAGTTTTGGCTCGAGTCAGTGGCATTCTTGGGACATATTGTGTCCGGAGAGGATATTAAAACAGATCCTAAGAAGATTGAGGCAGTTCAGAGTTGGCCACGTCCTACTTCAGTGACCGAGATCAGGAGTTTTTTGGGATTAGCAGGTTATTACCGGCGATTCGTGCAGGGCTTTTCATCCATTGCATCACCCTTGACTAGACTGACTCAGAAGGGTGCCCCGTTCGTTTGGTCCGATGATTGCGAGGAGAGCTTCCAGAAGCTCAAGGCAGCTTTGACTACGGCGCAAGTTCTTGTATTGCCTTCCAGTACGGGGATGTATACGGTGTATTGCGATGCTTCACGCGTTGGTCAGGGATGTGTGCTGATGCAGGAGGGAGAGTTATTGCATATGCCTTGCGTCAGCTGAAGATTCATGAGAAAAATTACCCGGTGCACGATCTGGAGTTGGCGGCGATTGTTCATGCTCTTAAGATATGGAGGCACTATTTGTATTGGGTGCCTTGTGAGGTTTACACCGATCACCGCAGCCTGCAGCATTTGTTCAAGCAGAGGGATCTCAATTTGAGGCAGCGCAGGTGGCTCGAGTTGCTGAAAGATTACGACATCACTATTCTTTATCATCCGGGCAAGGCGAATGTGGTCGCGGATGCCCTGAGCAGGAAGGCGGAGAGCATAGGTAGCCTAGCATTCATTCCAACAGAGGAGAGGCCACTAGCTTTGGACATCCAATCCTTCGCTAACAGACTCGTGAGGTTGGACATTTCAGAGCCTAGCCGAGTTCTAGCGTGTGTGGTCACCCAGTTTTCGTTATTGGGGGAGATCAAGGCCCGGCAGTATGATGATCCGACATTTAGCAGTCCTCAGGGAGACGGTACTTCAG
>NW_017683633.1:0-3644 GCF_001879085.1 Nicotiana attenuata
ATCTTAGCATAATTTAGTTATAATTAGTAGTTGTTAAATTGTAGTTGATAATCAAAAAAACCCCAAAAATGATAGAAGATCAATTAGAAGCAAACACGCAATTCTAGGCTAAACAAATATCCAACTCCCTTTCTAGCTCCCTATGGAAATTGACCCTGATACCACTATTGGGTAAAAGTATTAGCGCCCACTCTTCCTAAGGTTGAGTCCGCTGCGACCTAATCAACTTTTTGGCGCCGTTGCCGGGGAGCTTACGGTGTTGACTATTTGTGTAGCTAGTTTTGTGTTTTGCTTCTCTTTCCTTCTTTTTACTAATTTTGTTTGTGTTGATCCATCAGGTACACATGGCTCTAAACGGAAATGACCCTCTTGGCAATGCCTTGGCGGGGGAGGAGGTTGAAGATGTTGAGCAAGATGAGCTTCCGGTACCTCAAGTACCACGACGAGGTCGAAATGCCAATGCTAATGTACATGACAACAATCCTATTCCAGACCCTCCTCCGCCACCGCCAAGAGCGGTCCCTAGAGTTCTTCCTAATCAAGGGTACGCAAGTGCCATTGTTCCTTCCCGAATCCGGGCGGGGAACTTTCAAATCACAAATGTCATGTTGACTTTGCTCGAGCAAAAGGGATATTTTACGGGCGCCTCCGACCAAAATGCATACAAGAACTTGAAGGGGTTTGTAGATACTTGCTGGGGCAGCAAACACACAAACGTGTCAGAGGATGCGTTGAGATTGAGGCTTTTCCCGTTTTCTCTTCGGGGCAAAGCGTTGGACTGGTTAGAAAGGTTACCAAATCATTCTATCACCACATGGGATGAATTGGCGGACAAATTTATTGCCAAGTTCTTTTCTCCAAGTCATATGGCGGCTCTTCGGGATGAGATTCTAGCCTTTAAGAAAATGCCAATGGAACCATTGCATGAGATCTGGGAGCGATATAGAACAATGGTGAAGGAATGCCCTAACAACGACATGACTGAGGCGATGATCCAACAGACTTTCTATAGGGGCATCAACACCACAAATCAATGCATTGTGAACCAATTGGCCGGTGGGAACTTCATGAAACTTTCTTACCAAGAGGCATGTGATGTACTTGATGAAATGGCGGACACCTCGTCGGCATGGCAAAGCCGAGCGAATGTACCCCAAGGTGACCCCACGATCATCCATTTGCATAAGGAGTTGAGTGATCACGGCCAAGCTATAGCCGAACTTACAATAACAATGAATCAGTTGGCGAAGGCGCAATTGCAACAAGTACAGAACCCGCGCCAAGTCAATGCAATGGAGAATGTTTCTATGCTAAAAAGGAGACAAAGAGGGCAGCAACAACCTCAAGGTAGCGGTGACCAATTTGACAACAACAACGATGGTGGTGGATATTCGAATGAGTGTTTTGATGATCAAAGTGAGGAGTGCCAATATGTCAATAACTACCAAGGAAATAGAGGAAATCAAGGAAATCAATAATGGCGCCCTCAAGGCAATTGGGGAAATCAACAAGGAGGCGGCAATTGGAACAACAACAATCAACAACAGGGTGGCAACAACTGGAACAATGGCAATCAAAACAACAATTGGGGTAATCAAGGCAATAACCAAGGCAATTGGAATGGGAACAACAATAATTGGAACAACAACAATGGCAATCAAGGAGGGTGGAATAATGGTGGTAGGGGGCAAGGCTTTCAAAGGCCCCCCATGTTCCAACAACCAAACAATCCACCCCCCTTTCAGTCACAAGGGCCTAGTTCTTCTGGAAGTGATATGGGACGGATAGAAATGATGTTCGAGCAAATGATGAAAAAGAACCAACATTTAGATGCGCAATTGGCTTCGCATAACACATCTATCCGGAACCTAGAGGTGAAAATAGGACAAATCTCTCAAGCTCTAAATACCCGCCCAAAAGGTGCGCTACAAAGTGATACGGTAGTGAACCCGAAGGAGGGTAACAATCATGTGATGGCGGTTACAACTAGGAGTGGAAAAGGCGGTGATGTGCATGCCTCAGTTGAGAATCAAGTTGTGAATGATGAAGTTGAGTTACATGATGATGAAGCACCTTTGAATGTTGACAATATGGTTGAACCAACAGTGACAAATGATGTGCGGATTGATATTAATGATGAGGCCGGGGTAGAGACTCAAGAGACCGTGAACCCGTCTAGGGAACACATCATTGATATACCCGAGCCGGCGGTGCCCAAGGTAAAGGCACCCTTGCCTAGACCACCTCCACCATATCCTCAGCGGTTAGCAAAGCAAAAGAGCGATAATTAGTTCAAGAAATTCATAGACATGATGAAGACCCTTACAATAAATGTCCCTTTAGTGGAGGCACTTGAACAAATGCCTGGGTATGCAAAATTTATGAAGGATTTAGTCACCAAGAAGCGTTCTATGGAGTGTGAAACAATAAAGATGACGCACCAAGTTAGTGCGATTGTGCATTCTATGGCCCCGAAACTTGAGGACCCTGGAGCTTTCACTATTCCTTGCACTATCGGAAGTGCGGACTTTGCTAAGGCCCTATGTGACTTGGGGGCTAGCATTAATCTGATGCCGTACTCAGTCTTCAAGACTTTGGGAATTGGGCAACCTAGGCCAACCTCCATGAGACTTCAAATGGCGGACCGGTCGATGAAGAGGCCTCTAGGTATAATCGATGATGTGCTTGTCCGGGTGGACAAATTCATCTTGCCGGCCGACTTTGTCATATTGGATTGCGAAGTGGATTTCGAAGTGCCTATCATTCTTGGAAGACCTTTTCTAGCTACGGGGAAGGCATTGGTTGATGTGGAAGTAGGGGAGTTAACATTCCGCGTGGGAGATGAGAAGGTGGTATTTCATGTGTGCAAATCAATGAGGCAACCCAATAGTACGGAGGTGTGTTCATTTGTGGACATTGTCACGGCGGTGATAGTGGATGACACAAGTGCCTTGATCAATGTTGAAGATCCTCTTGAAGCCGTGCTTCTTAACATGGATGCCAATGATGATGCCGGTAGAGTGGAGTGCGTGAATGCATTGCATGGAATGGGTTCATATTCATATGAGCCTAGGAAACTATCTTTGGATCTTGAAAATCGCAAAACTCCGCCAACCAAGCCATCAATTGAGGAGCCACCGGTGTTGGAGTTGAAACCACTTCCTCCACACCTCAGGTATGAATTCTTGGGCTCTAATTCTACTCTTCCAGTTATTCTTTCTTCTTGCCTTACTAACTTGCAGGTTGAGGCCACTATGGAGGTGCTCCAAAAGCGAAAAAGGGCAATAGGATGGACTTTGGCGGACATCAGGGGAATAAGCCCCGCATTTTGCATGCATAAGATCATTTTGGAGGAGGATGCACGGCCATCTCTTGAACATCAAAGGAGATTCAATGAGGTGATGCAAGAAGTGGTAAAGAAGGAGGTTATCAAGTGGCTTGACGCCGGTGTGGTCTACCCGATCTCGGACAGTTCATGGACCTCTCCGGTCCAATGTGTGCCAAAGAAGGGTGAAATGACGGTAGTGACCAATGCCAACAATGATTTGATTCCTACTCGGACAGTTACGGGTTGGAGAGTGTGTATGGACTATAGAAAGCTGAACAAAGTGACAAGAAAAGATCATTTCCCACTACCATTCTTG
>NW_017683633.1:4720-8309 GCF_001879085.1 Nicotiana attenuata
AGATGAAGATGGGAGACCAAGTGATGGTATTGAGATCAATGATAGGTTCCCTGACGAGCAGCTTCTTTCCGTTTCTATGTGTGAAATGCCATGGTTCGCGGACATCGCCAACTTCATTGTGACTGGTAACATCCCGTGCGAGCTCTCTTCCAACCAAAAGAAGAAACTCAAGCGGGATAGTTTGGAGTTTTTATTGGGATGATCCGTATTTGTATAAAATTTGCACGGATGGAGTGATAAGGAGATGTGTACCGGAAAGTGAACAAATAAGCATGTTGGAGGCTTATCACTCCTCTCCCTATGGTGGTCATCAGGGGGGGTGAGGACAGCTTCAAAAGTTTTGAGTTGTGGTTTCTATTGGCCCACGTTGTTCAAGGATGCTAGTGACTTAGTGAAGAGTTGTGATGCATGTCAGAGAGCCGGCGGTATTTCCAAGAAGGATGAGATGCCCCTCAATACAATTCTTGAGGTGGATATTTTTGATGTTTGGGGCATCGATTTCATGGGTCCGTTCGTGTGCTCCTGTGGTAATACTTTCATTCTCGTGGCGGTGGACTATGTTTCAAAATGGGTGGAAGCCGTGGCTCTTCCCAACAATGAAGCCCGAAGTGTTGTAGCATTTTTGAAGAAGAGTATCTTTACGAGATTTGGTACTCCCCGGGCCATTATTAGTGATGGGGGGTCCCATTTTTGCAACAAGGCTTTTGATTCATTGCTTGCTAAGTATGGAGTTAATCACAAAGTAACCACCCCCTATCATCCACAAGCTAGTGGACAAGTGGAAGTCTCAAATCGGGAGATCAAGAGTATTCTGTCCAAAACGGTGAATGCCAATAGGACTGATTGGTCGAAGAAATTGGATGATGCTCTTTGGGCTTATCGGACGGCTTACAAGACTCCAATTGGTATGTCTCCGTATCGGTTGGTGTTTGGTAAAGCTTGCCATCTTCCAGTGGAACTTGAACACAAGGCTATGTGGGCATTGAGGAAGTTGAACTTGGAATGGGATGTTGCAGCAAATCTCCGAGTGGAGCAATTGAATGAGCTTGATGAGTTTAGATTTCATGCTTACTCCAGCTCGTCTTTGTACAAGGATAAGATGAAGTACCTCCATGACAAGTATGCTCGAGGTAAAGAGTTCAAGGTGGGTGACATGGTTCTTCTCTTCAACTCCCGGTTGAGGTTATTCCCGGGAAAGCTCAAGTCTAGGTGGAGTGGTCCATTTGAAGTTGTTGGGGTGACCCCATTTGGTGCTATTGATCTAAAGAACAAAAGTGGTGAAGTTTTTCGAGTCAATAGGCATCGTGTGAAGCATTACTTGGGGAAGATTGATGACACCCACGTGGTGGCGCTCCTTCATTTGAGGTGATATTGTGGTAAAATGCGTCGTGCCGCGATGTGAAATCAGGCGCTTCTTGGGAGGCAACCCATGTCTTTTTCTTTCTTTTTACTTTTCCGTTGTAGATTAGGATTTTTCAACTCATGGTTTGTGAGATGTTGCAGGGTTGAGGTTGGACCAGTGCAGGGCAAAAGTAGCAAAAATCATAAGGTCTCTGAAGTTTGCCTACGCGGCCGTGCACCAAAACAATGCGGTCCGCACAGGCTGGTGCAATGGAAGTTGAGTCTCTGAAGTTCTCTGCGCGGTCCGCGTGATATTTTTGTGCGGTCCGCGCGCGAGAAGGCCAAAATGCATACTCTTTGAAGTTTCCCACGCGACCGCGCATCAAAACAGTACGGTCCGCGTGGGTTGTTCAGGCAACTAAGAGTGCTGGAAATCCAGCGCGGTCTGCGGCCATTTCTCCGCGGCCGCGCTGGTGGGTAAGTAGTGGAGCCCAGATTGTTTTCTATAAATAGAGACCCTAAGCTTCATTTTAACCTTTTCGCCAATTTTCTACCCGAGCTCTCAATTTTTCACTGTGCACCAAAACAACATCGTGCTTCAAGTAGTTAAAATTCTCATAACCCCTGGTAACATTCCTCACTAATCTCATTCATAGTTTAGTTTAGTTTATTTTATTTTTGCTCCTTGTTAGTATAACTTCTTATTTTCTTCTTTCTCTCTTAGTTTTACCTGTTAGGGTAAATTTAGTGTGTTTTTGTGAAACAACGGGTATGATTTCTTGATTAGTAACTGAGTAGGGACAACTAGGACCCATAATCTGAGCAAATAAATTGGACTTACATGAAAATCCCTGTCCTCAGTTCAGTTTTTGCCCTACGCAGCCGCGCATCATTTCTGTGCGGTCCGCGCCAGACTAGCGCGGCCGCGCACCAAAACAGTGCGGACCGCGTCAGTGAGATTCAGAGAGTGGTGTCTCTGGAGCATCTTGACCGCGGTCCGCGCTCCAGTTTTACGAGGTCCGTGCCAGTCCAGCGCGTCCGCGTGACTCTTTTGCGCGGTCCGCGCCTCTGCTATTCTGCATTCCTGTTGTTCACCCATGCTTTCAAATGTACCATACAATTCACTGCATATGCCTCAACTAACAATGTTAGACTTTCCTTTGCAGATCATGGTAAAGCAGCAAGGGGGAAAAGAACAACAACCTGGGAGGGGTGGCTCCTCCCGAGGGGGAAAAGGGAAGCGGGTTGTTAAACTCACTCCCCAGACTCGGGAGAATATCAAAAAGACCTGCAAGATAATACGGGAAGCTGAGAGCTGCCTCCCATTCTTCAGGGAGTGAGTACGCCCCATCCCGGAGTATTACTTCTGAATCTGCTCCAACTCACATGTCTCTTTCGCTTCAATTGCATGACTCTCCCTCAGCTTCACCTACCTCCAAGGGACCAACTGATAAAAGCCTCAAGAAGCCGGTGAATGTAGTTTTGGACTCGTCTGATGAGTCCGAGGATAGAAGTGAGGCACAATACTCCACCTCCCCACAGCTTCATTGTCTGGGGAGAGTGCAGGATACGGCGAGGGGGGTGAACCCCAAGTTGGTGGTATTGAGAGAACAAGAAAACCGGAAGCATGGGCTGATAGATTTGTCAGTGAAATAGCCTTCCACAGATTTCGAGAGTGGTGGCCCAAAAGAAAGTTGATTCCAGAGAGGCAATTTATTGATTCTGATCTTCTTCCTCTAAACCCACATGTGCAAGCACAATTCCGAACTAGAGAGGGTTGGGGGTTCTTCAAGGAACGTTGCATAGTTGCAAATGAACATATGGTGAAAGAGTTTTACTGTAATGTCTATCATGTGGTGAGAGATTCAAAGGTGACAAAAGTGAGGGACAAGGTGGTGATGTTTGATGGGAAGTCTCTGAACGAATTTTTGGGGTTCAATGAAGAAGACGAAACCCAATACTTGGAAAAGCTGGCAATGAAAGAAGAGGTTCGCCCGTGGTTGGCCCAGCACTTGGCAGCTCCGGGCACTGTCCCAGTTTGGTTGAAGGCAGGAGAGAAAATTCTGAGAAACACGTTCAGTTTTGAAGCAAAGGGGTGGTTGACCTTCGTGTGTAGTAGGCTTGATCCTTCAACTCATGATCACACAGTTCCTATTCCTCGTGCAGTGTTAGTAGCTTCCATTATGGCTGGTTTTCCTCTGAATGTGGGCAACATCATGTCCACAGTGATTTCTACGGTAGGGGCTAG
>NW_017683634.1:0-8309 GCF_001879085.1 Nicotiana attenuata
TTAGGGCAAAATTGTTATAATTGGGATCATGATATAGCCATTGCACATAACTACTCACTCTATACCTCTCGGTAGTTTGAGTGACTTTGCCCTAATTGGCTTTCTCAAGCCCAATTGGGTGTTCAAACAATGCAAGCAAAATTGGCTCAAGTCGGGTATTACTATCTCTAGGTTTAACCCTTTAATTGGAGCTATCAATCTCTTGAATGCACCCCAATTCCTTGTTAGCCTGAATTTTCTAGACTTAGTCTCTCTTTCTCAAGAAGAGCCTAAGTCAAAAAGGCACAAATCAGTGTTTGCAACCACCAATTCAACATTTAAAGCATAAAACAAGCCAAGTATCATTCACCCATAAATATTTAAGCCCTAAAATTGAAGACCCATTAAATACTCACACTAGGGTTTAGCCACAACCCTAGCTAATGGGTTTAGCTACTCGTAATTAAAGAAGAAATCAAAGATTTAGATGAAATATAACCCATAAAAAGTAATTACAAGAGAAGAATCTAAGATTAATGGTTAACCAAGCTCTAAAATTACTCAAAATAACAAAAAGCTGTCGTTCACGTGTTCCTCTCACAACAGATGACCTAAAAATCTGAAAAAGAACTATATATACACAGCTAAATTTTTCGGACAAAATTGCCCCTACGAGGATTCCGCTGACAGCGAAAAATAGACCGCCTCAGCTCTATGACTATCACGGCCGCGCAAAATCAAGCGCGAACCGCGGTTCTTCTCTTCTGAGCAGGTTCTGAACTTGACTCCACTGGGAGCGGAAAAACATCCGCCTCAGCGCTTCTTCAACTGCGGCCGAGAGATATGATCGCGGACCGCGGTCTTCAATTTTGAGCTCCATCTTAGTTCTCTGAATCTCACTTCCGCTGAGGGCGAGAATTGGACCGCGGCCGCGTCAGAGCCACCGCTGTTGCGCAATTTCACCACGGGCAGCGGTGACTGTCAAGCCCAAAATATAACTCTCTGAACCTTGCCACCGCTAAGAGCGTAATTAAGACCGCCTCAGCGGTGGAACCTCCGCGTCCGTGTCTGTTTCTTCGCTGTCAGCGCCCTTTTGACTCAGCTTTAAACTTGTGCAGGTTTCACTCCTATATGAGCTGGTTTTGACTTTCTTGTCTCTTTTTGACCAAACACTGCAAACAAGCACAATAAGTTAGCTTTCGGGAATACTTGTACACACTTTTAATCCAAAACTTGAGTAAAAAAAGAGCATAAAATAGGCTAGAATCCCTAGTTATCAACTCCCCCAACTTAAGCTTTTGCTTGTGCAAACAAATTAATTCCCACCTCCTCAAGATAAAAGAAAGGAAAATTTCAGTTGTCCTAAAGTGACCTCATCTAGCATCAATTGGGACTAACAATTACCCTCAACTCAAATGCATTATTAACAATACACAACCTTTTTAGCACCATGGCTTTAGTGCGACACAAGAGTATCAAGAGTTGACTCAACTCATCAAGGAAACTCTTTCTATTACTTTGGTCATTGTGGGACCCAAACTCATACTCCTCGACTCTCCATATGCAAACCTCACTTTTAGATTGTAGCACTCAGAACGAGGATTGTGGAAAACACACTCATCTCTCTCAAAGGGAGGTCACAAGTCCGGCTCTAAGTACCATAAGCTTGCCCCTTATGTAAGTCACCACTAATGTAAGCTCACTCAACTCAAGATCATATAGGACTTTTGCGGAAATGTAATGAAGGCTTTTGGTTAGGGTAGGATATATTGGTCTATGAAGGTTTCATCTTTCCTTAAGCACTTCATTTGCTTCATTTTGGCTCATATTTTCTTGACTCTTTGAGTCATTTACTTCTTCCTTAGGGGCTAGAGAGACACACTGTCACTCTTTCTTGTTCATTTCAATCCTTTTCTCTTTTCTAATCTTTCCAAGCCTTTCATCTTTGCTTTTATTCAATCCCTTCATTTCTTTCACATTGTTCGCTTTCTTTTTGACTTTTTGGCTTTTTCTTTCTTTTTCTTTTTCGTTTTGCCTTTCCTTTTCTTCATTTTGTACCTTTTATCACTTTTACATTCCTCGTCTCTCCCCCCAAACTTATACTTTTGCCAATTTGTGCTAAGGAAAGATCGGGTGCCAAGAGAGGATCATTTTAGAACGGATAAAGGCTTGTATCATGGTTTTTTTTTAAAGAATAAGGGCTATGGCTCAACGGGGTTGACTAGGGACATCATTCTTGGTAGGCTATGGATGTTTTCAAGCTTCAATTTAGATCAAGGAGAGCCTATAATCACTTCTCAAGTCAAGCTACACTTAGGATTTCGCCTAGACAAACATTTGGGGCAAGTTCTAGATCTATTGGCACGGGACTTGGACTTGCAAATCAAAACCTCACCACACAAGCTATAGGATTGCTAAAGAGACAGAGTCGAGGGCCCACAACAACCTTAGTTAAGATTTGAGCACACAAATGGTTCCGAGGAACCACTCGATGATTGTTTAGTCAACACAAGAGTCTCAAGTTCACAACTATCACCATCCTCAACACACCAATTTGTTTTTAACCATAAGGTCAAAGGTAAATGTGTTAGGCCCAAGTGAAGCTTTGCCTGAGGCACTATTTTTCACTAGCTACTATCTACTCAAAAATGAAAAGAAAACAGACTCAAACCCTTAAGAAGGTTTTTATGCCATCCATCATCGGGGAGAGCCACTCGGTTCACACAAACTCCACATTTTGGAAAGAACCGTGGCATTAAGAAAATCAAA
The DNA here is from genome assembly GCF_001879085.1 of Nicotiana attenuata. Lineage (NCBI taxonomy): Eukaryota > Viridiplantae > Streptophyta > Magnoliopsida > Solanales > Solanaceae > Nicotiana > Nicotiana attenuata. Next base: position 2,749 of record NW_017683634.1, read on the forward strand.
GGCTTATTGATCACCAAAAACTTGTAAAATAAGAAGCTACGAACTGAAAAAGAAGCTACTAAATGAAATAAGAAGCTATGCTATTAAGAAAAATTACAAAAGAAGTTATGAAGTAAAATACGGAAAGTAAACTGAATATGTACAATAGGGGATTTAGACGAATATACATAAGAGGGAATGAATATATACATGGAAAAGTAACTTTATATACATACCGAAATTGAAAACTAATGAAAAGTAAAGAAGATAAATGGTAAAGTTATATACATACCAAAAGTGCAAAATAAGCATAAAGAAAATAGTATAATCATTACAACCCAACTATCAAATCATCAAAATAGGACCACCCCCTCAAATGAAAACTATAATTGTCCTCAATGCTAAATAACCAAAAATAAGATCAAAAAGAGGGTTAGAGAGTAAAGAAAACTCCCTATGGGTCCTCTGTCTGCATGGGGTCCTGTGGCTGGGTCCCTAGATCATCTGGCTCGGGGTCCTGTGGCTGGCCTGAGGTACCTCCCTCAGGGTCCTCCAGCTGAATCTCCACATCATCAACCTGGGGCATCACTCTCCTCCTCCTAGGCTCTCCCTCAGTCTCCTGCTCTTGAGCCTGCTCTGCCTGAGCTGCTGGTACTGGATCCTCCAATAAAAGCTCCAATGGTAAGTCGCGAGTTGCCTTCATCTTCTCCACCTCTCCCCTCAAATGCTTCACCGACTCCTTTGAGGCCCGAGTCTTTTTCAGCTTCTTTGTCTGCTTGCTCAACTCCTTAATTTAATTTCCTTGCACTGCAAGAGCATCCATGATAAGATTTTGGTTGTCCAGGAGCTTATTTTGGTTGTCCAGAAGCTCCTTGAGAATCTCCTCCACTGAAGCTGGCACCTGGGGCTGTGCGGGAACTGACTGGGCTGCCACTGAACTAGATAGTACAGACAGCTTAGAAGTTTCTGCCTGCATCCAGTTGTTGATGCTGGAGAGTATTTGGTTCAACCTATGAGCAGTCAATGGGTATGCTGACGAGGAGGGCACTGAGGTAGGTGTGGAAGTAGATGGTCCCGAGGGGGGCTGTGATATGGCAGTGGGAGGCTGAGAAGTAGTGACTACCACTGCTGGCTCTTCAGACTGGCCAGTAGAAGTAGTCACTTTGCCTTTGGATTTGGGGTTGCCAGGACCCTGAAGGTTGTACCATGAGAAGTGCTTCTTGGGTTTCACCTTGATATCGAAATCCTTTTTCTCGACCTCCTGATACTCCAAGTACATGGTGAGGAAGTTCCGAAAGGGGTAGGATCTATCACCCTCGTTGACGACTCTGGTGATCACCCTAGACATGATATTCCCGATATTGATCGGGAACCCCGCCATGATAGCCGCCACTATAATCGCTCGGGAAACCGGCATGTCACTGTCGTGAGTAGTGAGGTCTAGTCTGCTGCACACAAAGGTCTCCCAACCCTTTGCCTCAAAGTTCAGGGTGTTCCTCAAGATGGGAACCCCCGTTGCCAACCAAGCTGGAGTAGTATCCGGGAGAGCCAGTAGTGATGCCAACCACGGGCGGGCTGCCTCATCCATAGCCACTTTCTCTAAGTACAGCGACTCATCTTCATCATTGAATCCAAGATAATCGTTCAGAGTCTTCCCATCAAACCTAATCTTCAGGTTTCGCACCTTAGTCACAAATGTGCCCTTTTTGATGTGGGCGGTATTGGCGTAGAATTCCTTGACTAGGTGCTCATTAGCATCCGGCAACCTGCTGGTGAAGTATTTCCACCCAACTCTTTCATCAAAGTGCTGCTTCGTATTGGGGTTGTGGGGCAGAAGATCCCGCTCTATAAACTGACACTCATGAATGAGTGACTTTTGAGGCCACCACTCCCTCGATTTGTGATATGCCAGCTTACTGACAAACCTTTGTTGCCACACCTCCGGGTTTCTTGTCCTTTCCACACTTCCGGTCTGGGTATCACCCCATCTCCCTTCATCTGGTACCTCAACATCTACATCTATGGGATCCTGTCCAGGTGACGAAGCTGTAGGTGAGGCTGAAGCTGAGGACTCACTACTCTCCGCTGAGCCATCAGACGACTCAGAAGAAGCAAGAGAAGTAGGAGAGGCTAGGGGTGTAGGCTCATCTATCAGTCTCAATCTCCCCAGGAAGTCTAGTTCATGTGTGGGCACTGAGTCACCCTTTGAGGCCTCCCGGGAGGGAACATACTCACTCCCCCCGGAATGGGATGCAGCTCTGTCTGCAGCTCTAATATTTTTCCTCATTTTCCCAATTGATTTTCGTATTGCTGGGGTTAACTTAATTTGTCCTCGTCCCCTACCCCGGGAGGACTCTGCTTTCCCTTTCTGTTTCCCACCACCTCCTCAAGATTTAACAATTGTCTGCAAACATTATCAATGGAAGATCGTTAATACTGATGCTAGAAGAAGCAATGAAGAAAAGCAGAAGAGCAATTGACAGTGCTTGAAAAAGTTGCAAACCGCTGATAGCGGATAAAGAAGCGCGGCCGCGAAATGAGCACCGCTGACCGCGGAAAATGTTGCGCGGCCGCGGAGGTATGGGGATCAGACTACCCACCCTCTGATTCTATGGTACCGCTGAGCGCGGAAAATTGGGCGCGACCGCGAAGGTTGCACCGCTGTCCGCAAAAACAAATACCGTGGCCGCGGACCCTTATTAGTTACTTCTCTGAATCTGAGTACCGCTGACTGCGAGAAATGCAGCGCGGCCGCGGAGTTCAAAAATGAACTGAGAAATTCCTAGGGTTTCTATTTTTTTTGCCATTAGCGGATCTTTACCCCAACTAGCTATTAATTGATCAACCCTAACTATTTAAGCCTAATTTAATTAACACTAATGAACCCTAGGTCAAAATTAAAGGAAAAGAAGAAGAAGAAGTAAAAACTAACAATTAAAAGAAAAACAAGTACAAAATTAAAGGATAATGAAGGAGTGAATTACCAGATGTGTAATTAGTGATGAAAAATGGACTTTAATTGTGTGTTTGTGCAGATTAGGGCTCAGATGAACAGTGAAATTTTTGCTTGAGTGTGAAAAGATCGAAAAGGGTAAAAGGTCTCATGACCTGCTATTTATAGAAAATAACCTGGGACCCACACAACTCACCTGGCGCGGCCGCGGAAAATCACTACGGTCTGCGCTTATGTCGAACAGAAGGGCTACTTGATTGAAACTACCGCTGAGAGCGGAAAATGGCATGCGGCCGCGGAAAGGCACCGCTCACCGCAAAAAATGCACCGCGGACGCGGATGAAACTTCAGAGAAACTTTTCAATCCTTGCTTCCGCAACCAAATTACGCCTCCGCGATAAGGCCACCGCTGACCGCGAAAAATGGAGCGCTGTCAGCGATCCAACTTCAAACTGTGCCAAATTTTTCCAGCTTTGTCCTGCACTGCATCAAACATTCCTACACACGTCTCACAACCAGTTAGTCAAAGGAAAATCCTACACTACGAAGAAAATCAAAAAGAAGAAAAACACATGGGTTGCCTCCCAAGAAGTGCCTGATTTAACGTCGCGGCACGACGCAGGTTAACATCAATCATTTGAGATGGATCATTGCCACCACGTGGCTTTCATCAAACTTCCCAAGATAGCGCTTCACTCTGTGCCCACTAACTCTGAAGATTTCACCATTTTTGTTTTTCAAATCAAGAGCACCAAACGGAGTTACAAGTACCACCTCAAAAGGTCCACTCCATTTTGACTTGAGCTTTCCCGGAAACAGTCGTAACCGGGAGTTGAATAAGAGAACCAAGTCACCTTCTTTGAATTCCTTGCCACGAGCATACTTGTCATATAAGTACTTCATCTTGTCCTTATACAAGGACGAGCTGGAATAGGCATGAAACCGGAACTCATCAAGCTCATTGAGTTGCTCCACCCGGAGATTTGCTGCAACATCCCATTCAAGATTTAACTTCCTCAAAGCCCACATGGCCTTGTGATCTAACTCAACCGGGAGATGGCAATCTTTCCCGAATACCAACTGGTACGGAGACATACCAATTGGAGTCTTTTAAGCAGTCCTGTAAGCCCACAAAGCATCGTCCAGTTTCTTTGACCAGTCAGTCCTATTTGCATTAACCATCTTTGACAATATGCTCTTTATCTCCCTGTTGGAGACCTCAACTTGCCCACTAGCCTGAGGATGATAAGGGGTTGAAACCTTGTGATTGACACCATACTTTGCAAGCAAAGTGTCAAATGCCTTATTGCAAAAATGAGAACCCCCATCACTGATGATTGCTCTAGGACTGCCAAACTGAGTAAAGATATTCTTCTTGAGAAAAGCCACCACACTCCGGGCCTCGTTGTTGCGTAAAGCCACGGCCTCAACCCACTTGGAAACATAATCAACGGCCACTAGAATGTATGTGTTGCCGCATGAACTCACAAAAGGTCCCATGAAGTCAATGCCCCACACATCAAACATGTCAACCTCAAGAATAGTGGTGAGAGGCATTTCATCCTTCTTTGAAATTCCACCTGCTCTCTGATACTCATCACATCTCTTCACAAGCTCACCCGCATCCTTGTACAAAAGTAGGCCAATAAAAACCACAGCTAAGCACCTTTGAAATTGTCCTCGCCTCACCATGATGACCGCCGTAGGGGGAGGAATGACAAGCATCCAGAATACGCATTTGCTCTTCTTCCGAAACATCTCCTGATAATACCATCATTACAGATTTTGAACAAATAAGGCTCATCCCAGTAGTAGTCCAAGTTATCCCGTTTAATCTTCTTCCTTTGGTTAGAAGAGAGCTCACACGGAACAATACCGGTTACAAGAAAGTTGGCAACATCCGCGAACCAAGGCATGTTATTCACAGATACGGATAGGAGTTGCTCGTCAGGGAATGAATCTTTAATTTCAAGGCCATCACGGGGCCTCCCCTCCTTCTCCAAGCAGGACAAGTGGTCCACCACTTGGTTTTCACGCCCTTTTCGATCAACAATCTCAAGGTCAAACTCTTGAAGCAATAGAACCCATTTCATCAACTGGGCTTTGGAATCCTTCTTTTTCATCAAGTAGAGGAGTGTTGCATGGTCAGTATGAACTATCACCTTGGCCCCCATGAGATAGGGCCTAAATTTTTCCATTGCAAACACAATTGCTAGCAACTCTTTTTCCATCACCGTGTAATTCACTTGAGCATCATTCATTGTTTTGCTTGCATAATACACCGAGTGAAACATCTTGTTTACTCTTTGACCCAAGACCGCTCCTACCGCAACATCACTTGCATCACACATGAGCTCAAAAGGTAAGCTCCAATTGGGTGCGGTAATAATAGGAGTGGTTGTCAATTTGTATTTGAGAAGTTCAAAAGCTTTCATGCATTCATCATTAAACACGAACTTTGCATCCTTTTCCAATAATTTGCACAAAGGATTCAATACCTTAGAAAAGTCTTTGATGAATCTTCGGTAGAACCCCGTATGCCCAAGAAAACTCCTAACCCCCTTGATTGAAGTAGGAGGAGGAAGCTTTGAAATCATTTCAATCTTAGCCTTGTCCACCTCTATTCTGT